>NW_024355205.1:20571469-20572607 GCF_902729225.1 Pteropus medius | reverse complement strand
AAAAAAAAAAAAAAAACGACAAGGAGAAAGATCAGTCTGTTAAAGTGCCAAATGATCATGCTTTCCAATGGTCCACACATTTTTTAAATGGCTTCTTTTCCCTCCCGAGAAAGGCGCAGTTGAAAATGCACTTGAAGAGAGTCCCTTAAGAATTATACAAGTCATCTCGTCTTATCTTTAAAATGAACCAACTAATTATAAACTCAAAGCCGAGGTCATGAGTTTCTCCTTCGCACTTTGCCCCAAGACTGCGGAAATCAGTACTGCATTTTGCCTACTTCTGATTTTCCACGACCTACTTTGTGGAATTACCCTCTCGCTAACAGCTCGCGCCCGGGCTAGCCTCTCCGACGAGACCCAGAGCGCTCAGGCTTACTGCTCATCCCGCGCGGGTTTCCTAGAGGCAGCCCAGCGATCCCAGGCACTGACGAGCTCGGTGTCCATTTAATCATGGCGTTTGCAATCCAGTCTCCTCGCCTGGGCTGCTCGACACCTGAAAACTCACCGCCCAAGGCGTTTGAAATCGGATGACCCTAGACGGACACTACACCGCGGCTAACAAGGGAAGGGCAAGAGCAAAGAAAGCAAAGCTTGCGATCGCGGCAAAGAATGGAGCGGGGAAGACGCCGGGCGCACCCATCACGCCGCATCCCAGGAGCCCCTCCACCGCCTCCCCTCATTCCGGGGCTCGGTCCCCGGCTCAGCCAGTGACCACCAACCCATCCCCGGACACCTCATGCCCCCGCATAGCTCCCTTCTGAGCCGCTCCACCTTCCGGGCTCGCGCACCCAGCCAGGCAAAACCCACCCCGTGCAATCACGCCTGCAGCGCTACCACTGCCGCAGCGCCCCCAAATCGCGCCCGCCCCCTCCCCCACGCTTCATTGTTCCCGGGTGGCCGCAGGCAGCGAGCACCTCGGGGTTGGCCAGGCAATGAGGACACTAGGGCCAGGCTGCCCACACTCACCAGCGACTCCGCACAGGAGGAGGACGCGCAGCAGAAGCGCCATGGTGGCGGCCGGGCCGTGGGAGGCGACTGCAGGTAGGGGGCTCTCGCCCGGGGTCTCGGTCTCCCCGCGGTCTCGCCTCGCGCGCTCCCGACTGCCAGGCAGCTCTGGCACCTCTGCACCCCCGCCCCA
>NW_024355205.1:20526029-20570637 GCF_902729225.1 Pteropus medius | reverse complement strand
TGCCTCGCCTAAAAAAAATTTTTTTTTTAAATTTTAATAAAAGTGGTTTAGCCCTGAAATTGGGCAACAAAGACCAGTGAGTTTGAAAAGTGGGGCTAAGTCGTGATGGTTAAACACTGGGGGGTAGATGGTTTGGGGGGGCGGCGAGGAGTTAGAGATTTTGAGCCGCCCAGTGAACCCCGCAGTATCCCTTCTGCCTCCTGGTGCCCTCCATACATGTCCTTGTGTCATTTCGCTGCTCGTTCTCAGTTGCTTTTTCCAGATGAAGTTCATTTATAGCTGCTGAGACACTGGTGTTCTCAAGAGTTGCATTATCAGGAATGAATTAGAGGAGAGAAGCAGCGTTGCGCAGTGGGTAAGTTATTGGGCCCCGAAGTGGGGCAGTAACTGGGCTAGTTACTTAAAAACAATTAGCTCCTACCTCAGGTGTAGCTATGAAAATTAAATGAAATGTAGAAAAGAATGCTAGACACCATGCCTGGCACAATAGTAAATAGTAAAGTAGAAGCTGATGAAATTAATATTGGAAAATTCTTAATATTTATTGAACCAGAAAAGAGAAATTAATTATCAAGCAGACCAAAATTGTCCAACTGCAATTTAGCCTGGTGGTTTGCAACCCTGGCTGCACATTAAAATTATCTGGAGAATTTTTACAAAATACCAATACCTGAGCTCCACGCCAGAGATACTGATTGAATTTATCTCCAATGGAGTCCTGGCTAATCTAAAGAAAGGCCAGAGTAACCCCTAGGGACTTCTTATTGATTGAGGATACAGGAATTCTACTGGATATAATTGAAGGAATAAAATACTCGGGGACTTAAATTTTTACTCATCACATTGTACTTTATGGAATTAGAGATTAAGCATTAAAAGTCTATTTCCAACTGCTTTATGAGAACTTTTCTAGTATTAATCACTTCAAAGTAGCACAAATTTGTTATAAAGTTGCTACCCCGAGTGTCCCCTTCACTGGGTAGAAATGAAACTCACCTTTCAGCAGTCATCTCAACCACTTACTAAATGAAGTCTTTAGAAATTACCCAAAAGGACATTTTTTTAGCAATCCTTACCTTTTGCCTCTTGTGGAAGGTAGTTTCATACTTATCAATTACTTCTCTTACACTGAATATTTCTAGAAGGCCAAAAAGTCACATTATTCATCTTTGTCACTCTTAGAAGCACAGCCCATGGTAGGTTTTCTAGTATTTGTCAAATTGAATATATTCAATTTATATATTAATATATTGATATGTATTAATAAAAAATACTTAAATATCTATGAAATAACTCTGAAAGCATTATATCTTAATATATATTTTTAGACTTTACTTTTTAAAATGTAAATTTTAAAAAATTAATGTTTTATACTTTATTTTATACTTCCAAATGTATCATCTCTAAGATTTAAGTAATTTTGAAAGGAGCAGTTTATCTTATTTAGGGAACTATTGTTCTTTTAAAAACATTATGTTAAAGTTGAGAAAAAAGGGGGGAAAGCTATATGAAGTCATCTTTGGACTTTAGCTTGTGACTACATTATTTCCTATAAACAGTAGCTAAAATTATGAAGTTATCTGAAACTTAATGACACCTTAAAAAAGCCTTTGTAGCTCTTTGTCAGCTTGGAAACTATATCTCCTGGAAGCTGAAATGAAATAATCTTATTAATTCTGGAACATACAAATTATTGATTGTTTGGTATCCTCAAACCAACCTAACAAATAGTGCAAAATCATAAAATAAATTGCCCTGTCTATGGCCATGAAACCCTGAACAAGCCCAATCTTGTCTGATCTCGGAAGCTAAGCAGGGTCAGGCATGGTTAGTACTTGGATGGGAGATCACCTAAGAAGATCAGGTGCTGTAGGAGTAAAAAATAAAAAATTAGGGATTGTAAGCTGACAAGGTCCTTGCAATCTGTGAGGTCAACCAAGGGTTGCCTCACCTCAAAAAAATTTTTTTAAATAAAGTAAAATAAAAAATTGCCCTACGTAAAGCACCAAGCACTCCACATTATATAGCCTCCACACCAGAAGAAAGGTGATTCATGGCCTATCAAGAAGGAGATAATTATAGACACATAAATAATTCTGTGGTTAATATAGCATTTATCCTTAAAAAGATTTCTTAGTAGTAATGGGCTTTTGAACACACCCATAGATAATTACAATCCTATGATCACATTCAGAGGTTGACTTACCTTTACTAATTAAAGGATTTTCACCTCTTCCCATCCAGGAATATGAAGGCATGTGAAGGAAGAAACTTTCTTTAATACACGACACTACAGATTTTTATATTTTCTGGAAAATGATAATGCTATTCTTAACAGGAAATGAAGTTTACTCACAAGTGTGTTCTGCTTATATCAGCAAGCCTGTTGGTTAAATGGATTAATACCATCCAAGACATCTATTTGCCCCAAAGCAAATGAACTTATAAATACATACATTTTTAGTTTTATAACATGTACATAATATTTATAAGTCAACCCTTAGCCAGTGACCCAGAACTTTGTTTAGGTCTCTAATAATGTAGATTCCAAATGAATACACAAAAGGGATAAGTTTATACAGATCAAAATTGAAGATTTAATTGATGGTCTTTTAAAATGTTCTTATCCAAGAATCATCTCTGTTTCTTCCAGTTGCTTTCTTCTTTGTTTTGGTCTCTGTCAATTCATACTAGTCGCTTTATTCTAATTTCTGCTAATTCATTATTTTCTGCTTAAAGGTTAAAATAGGGCAGAAAAAAAGAAGCTTATTAAAACTTCTGGGTTGTGTAGGTGATACTTTTCAATTTTGGTCTCAAATTGGGTCAGTTCGGGGAGACCCCCCCAAATTACTTTTAGAAAAGTAATATCCACTAATATCCAGCACTCGGCGTAAACATAGGGTGGTTAGCTTTCTAGAAGGATGGCTGGAAAAGCACTGGAGGCATCGACTTTAGAATATAAATCCCTGAATATACAAGAGTATCCCCACCCTAACCCTGCTTGATAGCTCCTCTTTTTACCCACCCAGTCTTATACCAGCTTGCAGGAGAGGGAATGGTGGGATCTGTTTAACTTTTTAAACTGACTTTGAACCATTGCCCGGTTTTGAGCCCCACCTTCATTCTACTCTCAAATGTGCCTGATGCCACCAAATCTTGAAACTCTGAAGATGCGCCTTGACCACTGCTGGCTTAGAATTCAGCTTTCTTGAGCACATTCAGTGAACTTGCATCCATCCACTTTCTAGTTTCCAAAAATTTGGTGCTGTTATCTTCCATCCTCTTGTCATTGTCCTTGTACTTTTAGGCCTTTAAAAATCTTTTGATTCGTTGTTCAATCTCATTACACTGTGTCTAGTTTGGAATTTTTTCGGCCAAGAATTTCCTAAACCTGAGAGAATTGCTGTCATTCCTCAATTCTGAAAAAAACCTCAGTATTCAAGTTCTTGTTGAATATTGCATTTCCCACATTCTGTTAACATTCTCTGAGATGCCTATTACATGTATATTACACCTTCTCATTCTGTCCTTCACATCTTATTTTTTTCATGCATTTGATATTCTTAGCTGAATTCCTGGTAAATTTGTATTATTATTATTATTATGACATTGGTTAATGAAATCCAGTAAGTTTCAGATGTACAATTTAGCAGAAAGGCATATGTATATACCTAGTGTGAACTTCATAAAACACCAACTGTCCAGTGTAAAAACTTTACCAGAGCCTTTTATCCATATAGGCAGAGATGTAATTACCTATATATAATATATATATATATATAGTGCATTGTGCCTGATAATTTCTTTTCAGTTAACAACTTTGCTATTCAGTTGTGTTGAATCTATTCAATCCTCCAAATGGTTTTTAATTACAATTACATTTTTTCCATTTGTAGATATTCAATTATGTTTTTCATATCTGCTTATTTTCTTATTCTCACACCTCCAGTTATCTCTTACTTTTCTTTAAATATAATAAACACATTTGATATATATTACATGTGCAATAATTAAATTATTTGAAATCATTTCTCATTTTATTTTTTTAATTCAGATTCTTGCTCATATTGGACTTCTTTTTTTCATCTGTTTAATGATTATTTTTTCCCAGAAGCTCATGTTTGTGGAACTACGTGTGTGAAGTATTTAAGGATTTTAAGTGCTATGCTTGAGGGAGAATTTGTATTAACTTCTTCAAGGATCCTAGGGGCACTACCAATCCAGGAAAACTTTAAATAATTTTTGGCATTAAGTTTCTCAGATTACACAGTTAATGTAAATTTGAATCAGAAACCAGCATGAGGGAGGGCTTCTACTTATAAATTCTCAGATGAGTTTCGTCACTTTGTTCAACAACCCTTTTAAATAAAATAACACTCCTGTACTCTGTAGATGAGCTGTAAAGAGAAATCAAACCACATCTTCCTTTGTTGATAGCCCTCCAGGGTTCTTAGCTTGTGCTACTCAGTTTGTTGAGTCAGCTGAAAAACATTATATTCTGTTCCTTTTGTGACACTCCATAGTGTTGGAGATTTTATTTCCTCAGCAAGTTTTCCTCAAAATATTTAAATTGGGGCATTGGCAAGGCCACATTCCGCCTTTCAGGGACCCCAGGCGCTTTTGCGTTGGTGGACCTCTCCCACCCCAGAAGACATTTTAAATTGTTTTTTTTTACCACTGTATTGGTATAAAGACAAATTTAATCCAGGCTGGGTTATATTCTTATTTCTTCTGATTTCAAAAGAAACGAAAATGTTTTCACAGGCTCTGGGAAAGTTGGCTCTGGGCACTGCTTGTCTCCCTCCCTCACTCCACCCCTGATGTCAGTTGTTCTGGTGATACCAAGGTTTCCTACAAAAGAGATGGAAAGGGGCGAACTTGTAAATGTCCCTCTCGTCTCTGTCCCTGTTTCACCTCTTTTGCCAAAGTCCTTATCCTCATGGTATCTGCCTTTCCAGTCCTTTTTCTTTACTTTTCTTCTTAGGCCCAAACAATCCACAATCCACTAAAAGATAAGAAAGATACAGATATTTACCTAGAAATAAAATTGTTTTGCTTGTTATATTTAAGCTCTTCCTTCGTTTTCACAGTTCTGTAGTTCGTATTTTGCCTTTCAGGTGCTTTGTTTGCCTATTTAGGTGAAAGAAATAGGACTGGCAGAATAAACCCAGGAAAAACCCAGAGCATCTATCCTCTTTCTGGGATTTTACACTAACTTTGGTGATGAACTTTAGAAAGAAAATTAAACTTTGTGAACTCTATCATTATCCTCAGTAAGAAAGAATTATAAAGTCTGATGTCTGTGACATACACTTAGGTTGTTTTAAGAATAGTGACTTAATGTTGGCACCGTGCTCTGGGCCTTTTAGATCAAAGATGCTGTGTGTACCCAGCATTAAACCCATTAAATATATACCCAGAGTATAAACTTAAATATTACAGAAGTAGATGGAGGCTCCATATACTTAATATTTTGCTGGTTTCTTTTTGGCTAGAGGCAACTTTCTGTCTGATAGGTAATAACAATACTTTACATTTATAAGCCATATAACATCTTTTATCCAAGGAGTTCAAAGAACTCAGCAATTATGAATCATTGTTCCTTAAAATATCTCTACAAAACTTGAGATGACACACATTGAGGTAAACTGGTTATAAGTAAAGAAACTAGAGTCATGGAGGTGTTAAATTGTTAACAAGGCATTTCAGGAATCAGAGATGGAATTCAGAATAAGTCCTCCTTTCTTTGGATAAGACCATAATCAGTAGTATATATTCCCTCCCTGTGAAGACATGCTCTTCTGGGGCTTCAGTTGTGCTTATGATAAAGATAATACTTCTCAACTATGAAGAGTTTAGCTCTAACCTACCTCTCTAAGCTCATCTCATACTCCCTATCCACTCCTCCACCCCTCCGCCCAGAGCTACAGCCACTTTGTAGATGCAACCCCCTCTGCCTGGAATACTTAACCTTCTCAAATGGGTATCGCCTAGTCGTCCTTCACATTTCAGATCAAGTGTCCCTTCCTAAGAGAACCCCGATTAAATCAAATTCCAGTATTACAGTTTCTCAAAGTACCAGGCACCTCCCCATTGGAGCACTTTTCACAGTTGCAATTTTATACTTGAATGTGTTAATTATTTGATTGTTTGATTAATGGCTCTCCAACTCACTCAACTGTAGGCTCCATGAGAGTCGGGAACATGAGAGTCTGTTTTTCCTTACTATTGTAATTCCAGAATCTGGTGTAGGGCTTGGTGCTAAATATGGCTCAAAACATTTGTTCCCTGAGTTACTTTAGATTTTAGGGAAAGTGTTCATTTAGAATTTGAACCCAAATCCTGAGCTTCAACTTGGAATTATAATCAGGAAGAAAATGTTTGGCATTCTAAATTCTTGTATTTGAATAGGAAAATGTACAGGATGCCTTAATAACTTAAAACTAAAACCCTTAAAACTCTAGTAAGACAACAAGAGACAAATTAGGAAAATGGTGAAAGAGAGCGAGCTCAGAAGAACCATGATTAAGGGGAGCTACTTCAATTTAATGCAAAATTTTTATCTGATCTTTGGAAATCTGGGATTAGGGAAGCTGGTGGATTATTTCTGTAGCAGGTGTCCCCACTCGAACCCAAGAAATGGACTTCTCTCTAATATATTTCTCTTTGGCTCTTACTGTTCATCTTTACATGTTAATTTGAATACTCAGGTGGGGCTCAGTATAAATTTTTCCAGGCCACCTGAGGAAGACTGAGAGAAGAGCAGATACATTTGACTTGTCTATTTCTTGGCCTTCTTGAATAGCTCACATCTGAGACTCCTGGAGAGTTGCTGCCAGCAGAAGCCTGACGGGTTGCTCAAGTATAACACACAGTGGGCAAGGATCACTCTTCTTAGAAGTCTGGCTTTTTGATTTAGCAGTAGGAGCAACTAAGGTTGTGTGTGTGGTGTGTGTCTGTGTTGTTGTTGTTGTCGTTTTTGTTTTAAACAGGACCTGCTGTAATCCTATCTGTTTTTTCTGGGGTGGTGGGTAGGGGGCTGGGGGAATCTCTAGAGGCAGTACCGAGGATGGATCTGAAGAGAGTAGGAAGAAACAAAAAGAAGGCGATCATTGAAGAAATTATTGTCGCAGTTATAGTAAAAGGTCTGAAACCCAAGTTGTGGCAGCGAAGGAGGTTTGGGAGATATTTCAGAGAACTAGCAGGATTTGAGCCCAGTTGGATGTAGACAGTGAGGAACAAGAAACAAAGCCATCTCCGGTTTCTAGGTTTGGGCAATCAGTGGATAAGGGTGCTTGCTATTAACTAGGGAATAGAGGACAGGCAAGTTTAGTGGAGTATCAATGTTAGGTTTTTGGCACCTGAGGGAAGTCCTAGTGGAGATGCCAGAAAGAGAGACAACCTGGCTGGAGATCCAGAGTTTGGAACCTAGATTACACTCTGAGGAATTAGTTTGCTTTTTATACTGGTTGTAAATCTCATTGCAGCCATGGTGTAGATGTTGTTGATTTCCCAATGTAACCCATAAACACCCATTTAGACTACAGAGTTCCTGACAGAGCAGCATGAATGTCATTCATGAGAATGTCTCTTTGCGGACTTGCGTTCATAAGGCCAACTCAGCACTTCAGTAAAGCAACTTCTCTCACTTAGACATAGAATTGAGTGTCAAGACGTCTTTGACAAACTTTATTCTCTTCCCAGGGACAATGGAGCATAGAATGTTTAAGAGCAAGTTACATATATTGTGGTATGGAACTAGTATTGTTTGTAGTTTTAGGGAGAAGAGACTGCATTTGCTTTTAAAGCCATAAGAGGGAGAATTGGCAGACCTTTCAGGAAGGGAAGAGGGATCTAGCATGGATAGATGCTGATGGGGGTGCAGTAGAAAGTCGGAGTGAAGGACCCTGGTCAAAGTTGAGTGAGTAGCAGCAGTGGTGAATCAGCAAAGATGGAAAACCTGAGACCACAGATCCAGGCAGCTTTGGCAACCTGTGAATGGATTTGGAAAGATATCACCTGTGGTATTATGATGTATAAGAAATATATATATTTATTCAGATGACTGAAATTTATTTCTCATGTATATACCTAGTCTTCATCCAGAGTTCCTGGCTCACAGCTCCCTAAGCTCTCTGAGGTTCCTGAGTGATAAGAGCAATGGGAGCATCTTTTGTTATAATATTTGGTCTCTTATTATTCATAACAAGCTTCTTTCTACCACCACTGGGCTTATGTTAATGAGGCACCTTTTGGAAATCCCCTGAAGATGGGGGCTGGTTGCCAGATTCTTGGGAACCAACCAAGAATAAAGGGGTGGACCTTTCAGTCCCACCCCCCCACCACCACCCCACCACCCCCGATTTCCAGGAAAGGGAGTAGGGCTGGAGGTTAAATCAATCACCAATGACCAATGATTTAATCATGCATGTATAATGAAGTCTCCATAAAAGTCCAAAAGAAGAGGTTTCGGAGAGCTTACAGGTTGGTGAAACAGAACACTTCCATTGGCCACTGTGCTGGGGACAGAAGCTCCTTTGTTTGGGGACTTTGCTCTAGTATCTCTTCATCTGACCATTGATTCGTATCCTTTAATATTCTTTGTAATAAACCTATAATCTAGTGAGTAAACAGGTTTCCTGAGTTCTGTGAGCCACTCTAGCAAATTAATCAAATTCAAGGAGGTGGTTGTAGGAACCTCCGATTTATAGCCAGTCAGGCAGAAAGTACAGGTAACAACCTGGACTTGCATCTGGCTTCTGAAGTCTGCTCTAGCAAATAAACAAACCCTAGGAGGAGGGTCTCCAGAGCTTCCAATCTATAGCCAGTTGGTCAGAAGCACAGGCACAGGTGATAAATAACCTGGTCTTAATTACTGGCCTCTGAAGTGGTTGGTGGTGGTATGGGAGTTGGGGTGCATCTCTTAGGACAAGCCCTTACCTTATGGAATCTGATGCAGTCTCTGGATAGGTAGTGTCAGAATTGAGTTGAGTTGTAGGACACCCAGCTGGTGTCAGAGAGTAGCTTGATGGTATAAAGGAACACTCCCAACAATCATATTGTAATTGGGGAGCAGAACCTTTATCAGCGACACATTCTGCTAATCAGTAGTAAAGAAGAGAAGGAAGGTGAAGTGAGGCAGGGGGCGGGGAAGAGGATGCCCAGCGGCAGTGAGAATGGGCAAGAAAAAGGTATTCTTTTGGTCACCAGGTGACTCCCTGGCTAGGACAGCCATTTCTGGGGATGCTGGATATGTCTAAATTTTAGATTGCCAGTAGTGAGAATGTTATCCCAGTTCGCAATTCAAGTTCTAAATGACTAGGAAATTTGTAAACTTCCGATGGAGGAGGAACTTTTACTATTGTAGAGATAGGCATGCTCCCAAGGTGATCTTACTTATCTCTACTTTTACAGGTTTAAAAGTCAGTTAAGCATTCCTGATTCAAAAACACTCAAAAGGTTTAAGAAGTCCCCTTTCATTAAAAAGTTTTCTTGTCATTGATGAGCATTATGATTTCACTTTTATGTAAACCTTTTTTCATGTAAAAATAAACTGTAGCTGATTTCATAGGGATTTGTTTGTTTGTTTTTCTGTTTCCCTGGTGCTGCTATTGCTAAGCGTGGAAGGAATATAGTGAGTGTCACTGAAAGGAGATTAATTTCTGTTGTGTCAATGAGTCATACAAACCAGTTTGGCAAGAGATGCTGGGTGGGGGTGGGGGTCACAGTTGTCCCTCTGTACAAACAAGAAAATTGAGGAAAGTACATTTAAACATGTTTAATATATATTTATTAAAAAGGCATTTAGGTAGTTCAAACTTGTAGTGTTTTATTTGGAATGTGTCATTCCATCAGAGAGTAAGTGTACTCTGGTTTGACCAAATAGAAATGCATTGAATACATAGTTGGACTCTGTTAACTTGATAGTAATTTTCCTCACTGTCCTGTAGATGTGTTAGGCCATATCTTTTTCGAATTCTTTATTCCAATATTGTACATTTCCTACTTGCTAGATTAAAGAGAAAAATGGACTTCTGGTGAGTAGTCCCAGCATATCCCATATGGCTCTCAACAAACGGCTGCTGGTTTCCTGACATTCCTTTTCTGTAGATGCTCTTTCATGCACTAAAATTGCTTAATGGACGGGAGAAGAATCAAATGGACAAACATTGGCAACTCAAACAGAAACTCAGATGACAACTCAAAATGGATAATTAGGTTTGGTCTGCAGAACGGCAAAAAACCATCTGCCAGAAGATCTGCCTGCAGATTCCAGGGGCCAACTTCTTAGATCGCTACTAAGACTCCAATTAATCTCTTTTAAGAAGGATGAGAACCAAGTAAAGGCAGTAAGAAGGAAGGGTCTCAATTCAAGCCAAAAAAATAAAGCAAAGTAGACTGTAATCTTCAAAAGAATGAGGAAATAAACATTTACCCTCCTGATAGTCTAGGTCAACTGCTTTTTCACTTCTTGTATTTTGCCCTCAGGTCCAAAGGGCTGCTGAGAATTTTTAAGTAGCAATGCTGGGCTGAGCTCTCATGAATGGAATTAGTGTCCCTGTAAATGAATCCCAGAGAGCTCCTCAGCTCTTTCTGCCACATGAGGACACAGAAGGCCATCTATAAACTAGAAAGCAAGTTTCACCAGACACTGAATACGTCAATGCCTTGATCTTGGACTTCTTAGTCTCTAGAATTGTGAGAAATGTTCGTTATTTAAGCCCTCTACCCCCAATCTATGCTATTTTTGTTAGAGCAGCCCTAGCAGACTAAAACAAGTATCTTGCTAAAATGGGTGAATTGTCGACCTTGATTTGATACTAGTAAGGCTATCTAAAATTCCTCTAAGAGCAACACAATAGCCTATTTGATCTTACATTTTGTTTGTTTATTGAGGGGGTAATGCACTTGTATGCCTCCAATGTTAGTAGCCATAAAGGATATAAAAATAGATTTTTTTCCTTTTGCCCTGTCAACCATCTGCAATTCTTCCAGAAGCAATAACTTAAAACCAGTTTCTAACACAGTCGTATTGATGGCTGTGGGAGGGAGATTCTTAGCACCTAGGAGAATGAATCATCATTGAAATTTCTATGATGTCATCGGGATCTTGAAACAAAGACAACATTGTAAAATCAATAAATACAGTCCCCCATACCTGCTCCAAGTTAAAAAGGAGGCTTTCTGGTTTACTGGTGAGATTTCTGTCATGGCACAGACCTTGCACATTGTGACGTGCAAACTCTCATCATGGTAGGATCAGGATTCACTGTATGTCTCTTAGGGGTGGGTTATGTCTTAAAAAATGCCTGGTGACCCACTGGTGGGGATGTGGCACAAAGTTGCTGGGTTCTGGTACAGTGTAGGGGGCTAGACAGGCAGCAGACTGGTTTGCTGCTGAGACAGAGCCTTTCTCTTAAACAGGAACTGGCCAGCGTAGATATCATAAAACAACTCTTGGAAGACGTATGAATGCTGTGCTTTTGTTTTCCAAGAGGACCGGCTGATCCAAAGAAATGCTAGCAACGTGTTTGGCTTACATGGCTCCCACGTAGTGCCTGAGTAACTGGGAGTCAGTGGTGGAGAATGGGAACCATGGTTTATGGGCGGAAAGCTCCACTTTTTGGGTGCCAGAAGTATAGGTGTTTCAGAAAATTAAGCTAGAAAATACTGAGAATTATTCCTGTTTCTTAACTAATTTAAATAAATTATGGCCAAGAAAAGGGGGTGGGAGGGAGGAACAATTTTTCAGGATTTCACTTCTTGATCATGTGCCAATGCTTGTGGTTCCTGATAGTCTGTTTTAAACATAGCCCGACTTCCCCTAAGGTCTTAGTCTTAGTCTAAGGTTAGGTCTCTAAAGCCAACCTGATGGCCAACGAGTTTGGGCTTTGGTCTGAGCGCATGTATGTGGAGGGGGGAGGTGTGGGTGTAGGTGTCGAGTAAGTCTGATAGTTCTGCTTGCCCTGAGTCGTTTAGGAAGATGTGTGCACATAGGAGTGAATAAACAGATTATGACCTGTGTGTCAGTTCAGGTTCTTCAAGAAGCTGATGTCAAGGTAGGATTTGAAGTAGAAAAAGTTTCTTGGAGGAAATGTCTTCGATGGAAAATGGAAAGGGAGTAGAGGAGACTGAGAGAGCCTAAGCCCATAATACCAATCTGAGTCCTGTGAAGGAGAGAGAGAAGGAAAGAAGGGCTTGTGGGAAGAGTCTTAGACTAAGGAGCAGCTCTAAAAGTTTCCACAAGGCCAATGGGGAGTCTTTAAGCCAAAGACACTGCATAAGGAACGAGCCTGCCTTTGTTTTTCCCTTGGTCATTGGCTGGGCGCAGCTTGTGGATAGCTTGACCTTGGTACTCACCCTGTGGTAGATTCAGAGCATAGCACTCGGGGTCATCCCCCATGACCAAGGATGTTTTTACAATTTTGAAGATATCTGCCATAAAGTTGTGTAGGAATTTGGAGTATTTCAGGATAATAGGGGAGGGGAGGCGTCATTCCAGTGACTAACAACAGCCTGGACAACTGACATTCACGTGTGTACCAAGCATTTACTAAATACTATGCATGCATTAAATCATATAATGCTTGCAGTAGCATTGTGAAGTGCTCTACTAAATAGGACTCTTTTTGGTTGAAAATGACAGAACTAAAGTTGACTTGAGCGAAGAAAAAGAATTTATAAAATTTATCTGTTCATGTAACCAGGATGTTTCAGAGCTGGGATTAGAGGTAGGCAATTGAAGAAGGTCATGCAAGAGTAGGACCCTGCTTTTATTTAAAAAAATCAATATTTTTTTTTCATCATGGGTTTTTGGTATTAATTTAGATTTTGAAATGTATTATTTAAAAATGCTTTTTTTTTTTTTTTATTACTGAGGGGTTTTTTTGCATCCCCTTCAGTTTTGCTCCCTAGATGGTGCCTTGCTTGCCTCATCCTAGTTCCAGTTCTGCTTCAGGAATAGCTGGGTCTGGAGGCTCAAATGCTCATATTGGGACTAGCTAGCTCTTTCAGCTCTGCTTCTTCTTGGTTTGGCTTTATTTTAGGCAGGTGCTTTCTAAGAGTAGCTTTTAGCGCTCACAATTTCAGAGGGAGGGAGATTTTCTCCTATACATTCTTGGATGTTTGAAAGGACTCTGCTTGGATCCATCTGAAATCTAGGACATTCTGGAAGAATTTTGAATTATAGGGTATACTTTAATCCAGGAAGACCTTGAATTTCTGGATTAATTCTTATTGCCTTCTTCTTAGAAGTCAGATTCATTGGAATAATTCCTCATTGAAAAGCAAAAAACAGTTTTAACTAACTCCTCATATTGACTAGGTGAGAAAACCAAAATATCTTTCCTTGAGGCAGCTTTTTATGAAATATTAGTATCCTTCCCTCTGTGAAATAATATATCAAGAATACTTTGTAACTTGAAGAAAGCAAGATGTAAAACTCTACCATATACCATCATTTGTGTGAAGTAAGTGTGTGTGTGTGTGTGTGTGTGTGTGTGTACATTCATATGATTATTTTCCCTGAAAATATTTGGAAAAAAACTGAAGGAGTAATTGTTTCTGAGGAGGGTAGTTGGGTGGCTCATAGACCATGGGAGGAAAACTAAGTTTTCACTGTATATCCTTTTATATCTTTTGAATTTTGTACTATATGCATGTATTACCTATTCAAAAAATAAATACATTTTAAAATATTCTTTTTTTCCCCACCAAAATTGTGTAATGGATACTATTATAGACATTAGGGACAAATTATGGAACAAGACAGACAAGTATTCTGTGATCCTAGAGTAGATTACCAGGCCTTGATTTAGTAGAAAATGAAATTCATTATAAGATCCGTGGAGTATAATAGAGTCAAAATAACATGAATGGTCAATATTGATATAGAAGGCAGTTTTCATTTTTTCACCCCTGACTTCTATTCAAAATGAGATACTGGCAGAGGTACAGACCAGGAATGCTAGAGTTTTGATAAATTTTCTGAGATTAAAGAGATGGAAAACCAATGTTAGCTGATAATGGCAGTCTGTCCTTAAAAGAAAATGCAAAGTGGAATTCGTTACTGACCCCTGCCATTGGCAATAAGTATTGGTTGTCCTGTCAATAATTTTAAGGGCTATCTGAGCCTTTAATGAACATTGGTATCCAGAATTCCTGGAGCACCTGGGTGTCAGGTCAGAAGGGAGGTACTTTAATTTCATGAAACTCGTGTTCTAAAGACCAAAGAATTAACAGAGTCCCTCAGGTTACCATGGTGGGGGGTGGGTCTGGTAGTTATAAGGGAGCATACAGATCTCCATGAATTTGCAGGATCTCTAGCTACTACTCTAGGCAGTCCTAGGTGGTCATGACAAATGGTAACAGATGCTAAAGATCTTAAAATACTCACCCTCATACACTGTTGGTGGGATTGCAAATTAGTACAGCCACTTTGGAAAAGTCTGGAAGTTTCTCAAAAAATTAAAAATGGATATACCTTTTGACCCAGCAATTACACTTCTGGGTATTTATCCAAAGAAAACCAAAACAATAATTCGTAAAGATCTATGCACCCCTACGTTCATGGGAACACAATATATGATAGCCAAGATATGGAAGCAACGTAAATGCCCATCAACAGACGATTGGAATAAAGAAGTTATGGTTCGCATTTACAATGGAATATTACTCAGCCATTAAAAAAATGAAATCCTACCATTTGCAACAACATGGATGGACCTAGAGGTTATTATGCTGAGTGCAATAAGTCAGACAGAGAAAGGTAAATACCATATGATTTCAGTTATATGTAGAATCTAAGGAACAAAAAGAAACAAACTAATCAAAAACAGACTCACAAATATAGAAGACAATCTAGTGACGGACAGAGGGGAGGGGGTTGGGGGGCTGGGAAGAAAGGGTGTAGGGTTAAAGAAGTACATACACATTAGTAGTTGATAGATAGTCACGGGGATGGGGAGCACGGCACAGGGAATGTAGTCAGCAGTAATGTAATGGCTATGTGGAGAGCCAGAGGAGAGAAAGAGCAACCAGGGGGACTGTTTCATAAACTGTATAAATGTCTAACCAATGTACTGTATACTTGAAACCAATAATAAAATAAAATTTTTTTATAAATCACAGAATGCTTGTGCTAGGCTGGGTGATGGCAGTGTATGCCCCTCCATCCAGGAGACCTTGAGAAACATTGGAAGAAATAGTGAATCCATAATAATGAGTATAGTTACCTCCTGTATGCTCCTATGCTACACCCCGTTAGGTCCAGTTTCTGGGATTAAAAACTTCAGTCCTCAAGTTTATTCACAAAATGTGTCAATTCTTGGAGGAGTTCAAGGGTAAATGATAATTGACTTTTATGAACATGATAACAGTAATAGAATTTCCAGAGTCTGTACCTAACTGGGTTAACTCTTCGGTGTTTCCAAGGTCAATATCAGGAGCTGAGGGAGGATGTGTGGATGTACAGAAACCATGGAGCCAAATGGATATCCCATACCAAAGGCAGGAGAAGGCACCATCATGTTTCCGGCTTGTCCACACACAACAATAACAACAACAACAACAACAACAACAACAACAAACTACTCTGCTGCTGATGCGGCTAGATTTGCTGCTTCTGTTAATTTCATTCCTGAATTATTTTCCTTATAAGTATGGAAGAAACAGCTTTTCTACCTTTATTTTTATCTTTTTAAATATCTTGAACGTTGCTTGTATGAACACAGTTGCCATTAATAGATTGGTTATTCAAGTCTGTCTGGACTTGTTAGATGATTGCCTGGTTGGTGTAGTTTCAGTGTTTCCTCCTCTTACAGTTTTAAATCACCATAGGTTCTTCTCTAACATCTATGTTACTACATCACAAAACTTTAAACACAGAGAAAAGGTAAGAAGTCGATCCATTTTATTCACTTTGCAAATGTGGATGCTGAGGTTTAGGGTGGGAAAAGGTATTCATCTCTTTATATTCAAAGAAAAATAATTTTGCTAACATTAGTTGACAATTTGAAAAAAATATGTTTAATTAGTTCACTTTACAACAACATACCCAAATGGATTAAAGAATTAAAAAAATAAAGGAATAAGATAACCAGAGGAATAGAAATGTGTATGTGTGTGTGTATACACACACACACACACACACACACACATATTATATAGGCTAGAAAAGTTTTTTACAATTTTTGGTAAATTTTATTAAACTATAACATACGTATGGGAAAGTGCACAAATCATAAGTATGCTGGATGAATTTTCACTGAGCAAACACTTCTGTGTAATTACATTAAACCAAAGGAAAAAAGTCATAAGGGATATGATTGATAAGACTGACAACATAAATAATTTAAAACATCTGTATATCAAAAAAATGTCAAACAGAATTACAGGGGTAAGCTATAAATGGGAAAATGTTTTCAGATATATAATAAGGATAATTACCTCAATATTTATTTTTTCAAAGTAAAAAAATCATTAAGAAATTTGGATACCCTAGTTAAAATATGGTTAAAGTACACAAGAGGTGATTAAATATATATATGTGTGTGTGTGTATATATATATATATATATATATATATATATATATATATGTATATATCTTTCTCTTACAGTTAAAGAAATTGGAAATCCTGAAAAATATATAACACCCCATAATGGAAGATGCTGTAAACAGGCTTTTGTATACACTTCTAGTGAAGGAATAAATGAAGTCCAGTTTGAATGCAGGGTGGAGGTGGGGGTGGTGGTTGTGTGCAATCTGTAGTTGGTATTATGAACACTTTTACCCCAAAATTATTCTTCTAGAAGTAAAACAAGAAATCACTTAAAATGTCTAAAAATTGGGTTTGATTTAACAATATATGTTATGATCTTCTCTAGCCATTAAAAACCATTACAGAAGAATAATGAATACCATGAAAAAAATACAATATGTTGACATCAAACTATAAAACTAAATGTATGCTAAAAACTCAGATTTTGAAATAAATGATATACATATATATGTGCCAAAAGACAATACGCATAGATCTTACATCAAAATGTAAACAGGTATAAATTTAGATGAAGAAATATGGTGATTATTTTTCTTTTTGTGCTCTTCTATGTTTTCCAAGTTTTCTGTAGTGAATATTAATTTTCTAATCAGAAAAAATATTATAGGTAATAAAAATAATTTTAATGTTTCCTATAGTGTGATTGCCTAAAGTCTTCATCTAAGTAGTCAAAAATTCCTTTTATGTGTGTTAACTGCACATAAAAGAAATAAAAATATTGACTTGTTTTCTCTTCTCTGTCTAAAAGTGATAAGAAATCTTATACATATCTCTAAAGATGTAGAGGTTATGGATGCCTCTGTGGTGAAATCCAGAATCTTGACACAGCATTAAGATATACCACAAGATTAATAAGAACAACCACAAGTAAACTACCAACATAATACATAGAGATAAATACAACGTAGAGATAAATATACTCCTGTAACACCAACTACACAAAATGTATTGAATTACTTGTGTATCAAATTACTATGATAACAATGTTTGAAGGGTTCCACTCAATTACATGGAATTACAAGTATGTAAATATTAAACTTTTATGGACTTGCCTAATAAGATCATCTAGAAGGGATTACATGAATACTTTCTATCTCTTCTTTTGCAAACGATGTTGGCATTTCCTCCTTGTATGGGTAGAACTGGAAGATCACCTCTGAGCCGATCATTATGCATTTTGTATCCCAGAAGGACATGTGTGATGACGAGGAGAAAGATGAAAAGCGGCATTTAGTTTAAAGCCAGCCCCTGGGCTGAGAAGTTGAGGGAAACCATTTATATCAGGAACCAGGGGCCTTCTGGGAAGTGAGAGACAGTTTTCTCCCCCTGCCCTCTAAGTGTTCTGAGGATTGCTTTCCAGTAGATTCACAGATTTGGACTATGGTGATCAGATTTTGAAATGCAGACAAGTACAAAGAAGAAAATCACAACCATAAATATTCCTACCATCTAGAATAATCACTAAACATATTGTCTTATTTGCTTCTAGTGTATCTTAATTATTGATAAAAATTACTCAATTATTATAACATCAACATATGCAGATCACAAAGAATTTATGGAATGCAGTAAAGTACAAAGAGGAAAGTGAAATATCATCAAATTCTGTCATTAACAACACAGTAGTGAACCTCACTTAAGACATTTTTCAGTGAAAGAAGACAAGTGAAAGATAAACTTCTCTACAAATGAGAAAATATAAATTTTATTTCTAAACACAATTTAATTTAAATATATAAGAAAATAAGTGAAATTAAAGGAATTGTTGAAATTCAAAATCAGTCTACGGCCATGCCACCCTCAACATGCCCAATCTCATCTGATCTCGGAAGCTAAGCAGGTTTGGGCCTGGTTAGTACTTGGATAGGAGATCACCTAGGAATACCGGGTGCTGCAGGCTTAAAAAAAAAAGAAAAGAAAATTCAAAATCAGGACATAGCTCTTCACTACAAGAGATAACATTTTCTAAAAGATTCTTAAGTTACAGAATTTAAAAAAAATAAATTTCGTGTTTATTTTTTAATAAAATCTTTACATCTTAACTGATAGTCATTCTCCTAAGATCTAGGACCTTACACTCTCACAATTACTCCCAATGTTTTTTGTTATTTACATTATTATAGTTTATACATCATATAGTTTTTTAAATTTATTTTCCAGTCTGTAGCAAAATTTCCATAGTAATTTAGTGTCATTTCTCAATTTTAACAGTTAACTGCTCACTCATATTGTTCACAATTTCTGTTTCTCCTTTCTTTGCTTCAATCTCCTAAATGGCTGATTTTTTTTCTGAACAAGTAGTTCTTTTAATGAATCTTGCATTGCCAAATGTTCTTAACTTATGAAAATATCTACCTGTTATTTTGTTCTTGAATAATATCTTGTCTGAATAATAATTCTTGGGTTACACTGTATATTATTCTTGGGCTCCACACTATTTCCCTTTTTGAGGATTGTTTTAATTACCGATTGCTGTGTAACAAACTACTCGAAATTTTAGCCACTTACAACAAACCTTTGTTATCACACACAGTTTCTGAGGGTCAGGAATCTGGGAGAGGCTTGTCTCTAGGGTTCTGGCTCAGGATATCTCGTGATAACCCATTCAAGTTGTAGGCTAGGGCTGTAGTCATCTCAAGGGTTGATGGGGCCTAGAAGATCTTCTTCCAGAATGGTTCACTCATGGTTGTTGTTGAGAGGCTGTTTCTCCCTGCCTGGTGGCAAAAGACTTCAGTACCTCAGTGCCTTGGCCCTTGCATAGCAGTTGGCTTATTCCAGAATGAGTGACCCAAGAGAGTGGGAGTGCAACCAGCACAGAAGCTGCAGTGCCTTTTATACCTAATCTTGGAAGTGAGGTACCATCACTTCTGCAGGATTCTCTGTGGTTCACACAGACCAACCCTGTTAAAACAAGGGAGAGGACTACATCAGGTGTAGATTCCAGGAGGCAGGGATCATTGAAGGTCATCTTGGAGGCTAGCTACTACTGCTCTTCTCCCTCTAGCATTGAGCATTGCCGTAGAGAAATCAGAAGCCATACTAAATTCTGTCCCTTGCTAGTAGTTTACCTATAAAACCTGGTGCCTCGGGGGAAAACTTTATTTTTGAAGCTCATTAGTTTGTCAGTTTTCTTGGGGGTGATATTTTGTTCTGCAGACAGTTTTTGGTTCATTTTCAAGATATTTCTTAAATTATATCTTTGAATAAAACTTTTCTTGAGTTGTTGGGTTCTCTTCTTCAAGAAGGTGAGTTATGCATAGATTATCTTTATCTTCCAAATCAATTAGTTCTTTTCTAATTGCTCCAATCTTTGGCTTTTTCATTCTGCTTTCATCGTGATTATCTCTTTTACTAATGTAGTTTTTACCCGCATTTATCACATCTCTTACTATTTACTATCAATTCATTAGTTGTGTATTAATATTGTTTTGGTATTTACTTTTTTCTTTTAGGACTTCAATATTTCTACCTTCAAAATATCATCCCGTTATTTGATCATTTATCTGAGAGTTATTGATTTATTCAGTTCATGTTTTCATTAAGCTGTTTTATAGTGTAAAACAATTGAGAGACATTTTCTTCTGTTATATTGTTTATAATATGTGGCCCTAAATATCTCCCAGTATGATTTGGTCAGACTAACAAAAGTGAGAGAAAAAAGAAATAATATTAAGTAACTCATTCCAACTTTCAACTTCTCAGGTCTGAGGCACTACAAATAAGTGATTTTTTTTTTTCTCAGCTCTTATGAACATGAAGAGTGAATGATAATACTTAAGTAACTATGTGGCCCTACCAGTTCTAAGATGTTAGTAAGAATCCGGAAACGATAACCTGAGCACAAGTTTAGTAGAAGAAAATCACCAATAATGTACAATCCCCTTTTCTCCCTAAAATTATATAATCACTAATCCTTCTTACAACAAATTCCTGGAGATTATCCATTTTTTTCATTGGAATTTTGCTATGTCATTATTATTTAAAATAAATATCAGGAAGGAGGGGCTTAGGATATCATTTTGAGTTCTAAACCTTATAGATGCAATTTATTTGTCCTTTGTCCACTCACAATTTTATGGAAATCAAAGTTAGCAAGCTATTCAGTCAAAACATCTGAAACAGCTATTGCCACAGACCACCTCATCAGTAATTTCTAATATATATTTCCAGAATTGTGTCTACTTTTTTACTTGGATATTAGAAATCTTTTAATATCAGAACATAGAGATTTAATTCAATTTTTTAAAAAAGTACCATGATTTAGTTACCCTCTTTGCTGCAGATAAATGTTTATTTCTTTTTCTGCATATTTAAACACTGCTGCATTAAGCATCTTTATTCATATGTGTGTATATATGCAAGTATGCCAGCAGGACAAATTTCCAGGAAGAATTCATGAAGTTCTTAATGTAAGTTAGATATGACCCACCATACACCATCCTGTAAGAGATACTTCATTTTATCTGTACTTTTTGAGTCTGGGCAGCTCAAATGTTAGAGGAGTTTATCAGATTTGATGTCCTCCTTAATAATGCCTGAAAGTCCCCGAAAATTGTATTTTTCTCCTTTTTATCTGATAATTTTTAATTGGTACTTTAAAAAGAAACAAAGCTTATTTTGTACGAGGATTATGTAATTAATAAACTAGGTATGATTTATTACATCTCCTGGATACTTGGTTCACCCAGGAGTAAGTCAGATCAGGGCCTATGCGGAGCCTGTTTTCTGAGTATAGTACCGTGTCTGCCATTTATGTTGTTCTAGGCCAGTCTAGGTCCTAAAGTGAGGGGTTGTAATTAAAGATCAAGTTCAAAATGGGCAGAGCTATTTATTGCATTAGAATATGGAGAGTGCCATTTTCTCCTTCCTTCTTATCAATAATAGCAATATCAGTACATTGCTTAGCTCATGCTATAAACGGAATGCTTGTGTCCTCTCAAAATTCCTATGCTGAAATCCTAACCTCCAATGTGATGGTATTAGGAGATGGGCCTCCTGGGAGGAGATTAGATCATAAAGGTGGCACCCTCATGAATGGGATTAACACCCGTATAAAAGATACCCCTTCCGTCATTTGAGGATACGGTGAGAAGGTGACTGTGAACCAGGAAGAGGGCTCGCACCAGACACTGAATCTGCCAGCACCTTGATCTTGAACTTCCCAGTCTCGAGAACTGCGTTGTTCATAAGCTACTCAATCCATGGCGTTCCATTACAGCAGCCCGAACGGATTAAGACAGTATGTAATAAGCGTTCAGCAAATGCTAACTAAGTGCTTTATATGCTTTATGTTATCTAATTATTAACACAATTCTGTCAGGTAAGGGTCATTAAAGTTCTCATCTTATAAGCACAAGTGCGTGTCAGTTGTAATATACCTAATGAAATTTGAACCCCGGCCATCTGACTTCATAGATCAGACAAAGGAGATGTGGCTTTCTACATCAGATGTTGGTCCCCAAATGGCACACCTCTGAAAGTTCAGCAGCAGTGGCAGCAGCAGCAGCAAACACTGGCGTCACGGTTGCTACTCAGCAGACTGGGAGTGACCAGCGCCACATCTAATAACTGCAGTGAGCTGGAGTGGGAGAGGGGAAAACGAGGGTTCCAAGAATAGACTAAGTTGCTCATGGAAAATAGCCTTTAGTCGCTCCTAGAACAATTCTGGAGGAATATGAGAAAATTAGAGTTCCCAAAGGATAAAAGGAGCATATCTGGGGAAATACAAATTTGTGGCCGCGGTTGCCCATTCTTTTACCCTAGACTTGGCTTACTTAAGTTTAAATACGTATGCATATCTATGGTTCCTGACAGTCTTGAGAACCAAGATATTTAGACCATATATGACCACAAGGGAGTGGATGAAAAATGGATTCTTGAGAAAGTAACCTCAGAAGGTTATCAGATCATAAATTGGGCAGGTCACTGTGGGTAGTCATGCCCCAGGCATATACCTTTTTTTTAGTGAAAGGTTCGTCTTTGTCTCAAGCGAGCCAGGTCCATTGTTTCTGTGCATCTAGGTTAACACACCTTTGGAATGCCAGAGTAATCTTTCTTTGACCCCTTGGAAGCAATCACCTTCAAGAAACACATAATCTTATTAACTGTCCTGTAATCCAATCCCAACCTTGCTTTCTCTTACCTCCATGTAATATTTCTTACCTTCCTTCCTTAATTCCAAATGCATAAAAGAAACTACAAAACAGTCATTCTCTGAAGCATTTGAGATCTTGCTTCCTGCCAATTGTCCTCACTTTGGCTCAAACTCATAAAAATTCTCTACAGGTTTGGACATTTATCATTATCACTTCGACAAAGGTGTTGACTCAATACCTTCTCAATAGCATGTTAGAAAACCTGTAGCTGAAAGATAAACAGCTCTAACTTGTTTTCCTGATAGTCCTGGCTCTGATTCACCTGCTGATCCTTTCGAAACTCTCATACTTTATCCCGGTTGTAATATACAGATTCACGCCAGGCTTGGAACTTCCTGGTATGGGGCTAAATATAGAAACTGTATGAAATTCCCAGTGACTATCTACAACTGTTCAAAGCTTAGACTGAAACACTCAGACTTTTCATCTACATCATGCTAATTGTTCTAGAGATTTCTGTTTCTGTTTGCTACAGTCAGCTCCGAATATGTGGCACTCTGCAAAATGGCTTTCTCTGTGCTTCTACTGCTATGCTGGGAGGATTTTAGTGATGGCCTGCTTTTGGAGGGAATTTTCAGGTAGAGGGCTTTAGGAGGGCTCTCCCACTATTTAGAAGCAGTTTTGGTTATTCGAGGCCTTACCTCCATCCCTACCTCATTATTTATAATTATTACATAGCCTGAAGCAGGAAGTATATTTGCATACGAAGAGCAAATTGTTAAAAATGAGGATTTGGAGTCTGATTGATTTAGATTCTAGTCTAGGCCTTGTTCTTCCAAAATGTGTGACCTTGGTCAAGACACTTAACTTTCCTAATCCTCAATTTCCTTGGCTGGAAAATGACAATTAAATGAAACCTAGCAACAATTCCAAAAGGTTTCCACACCTTTTTCTTTTGCATGTTATAAACACTTAAATAGGTGGGCAGGCAGTGCCTGCCTGCCCGCCTGTGTCTGGGCTCCTGACAGCAGCCCCATCCCCTCCTGCTGCTTTGAGAAATCAGTCCTACTCTTGTTATCCTGTTGTAGGACCTGCTCAGCTTCTGACTCTTCAAGACTTGAATTTCAGGCCAGAGACTCCAGCTGGTTTGACACTCACCTGCCAATGTCAGCTCAGTTTCCACTCTACCAGGAATTTACCATTCAGCAACCCAGCCCTGTTTCCTCCAGTCCAAATACTGACCTAGTAAAAGCATGCAAAACCTCTGTGCTTATCTGTTAATCTCAAAGGTATTTTACAGCTCTAAAGTTGTTACTCTCTGTTTAAGACAAACAAATAGTGATCCTGTTGTAATAGGCTAGATAAGACTCTCCTACAGAAATTCTTTCTCATGCTGGTGTTTGTCTTATTTTGATATAAACACAAATGCTGTAAGTTTTATGTTTGCTTTGAGAGTTCCGCCAACAGTCAGCAAAGGGTTAATAATTTAGGAGAAAATATAATCTGTTAGTACAAAGAATTTCATATCCTGAATATAATCCTGAAAAAATTGGAGATCTCCTAGGGGCTTTTGGATGGACTATACTGCCTTTGCATAAAAAGGTTTTGACTTTCACTCTAATACAGCCTTAGCCCAGGGGAAGGCAAGTAGCTTGATATTTGATAGGGCTATTTGCATTTCAAAGCTAATCAGTATTAAATAATCAGCTGCTAAAAGAAGAGTAAGAGGGTCATTGTGCGTATTTTATTATTGTGTAAACTCAGGAAAACAAACTGAGAGGCTGAGAGAACTCACTCTAATTCTAGCAGATAAGAAAGTGGCTTATGTAAAAGGTCTCTTAATGAGTGAGTTACTCATTTCCTGGAGAGAGAGCCCGGTAGGGTCAACTGTCTGCTAGGGCTTTATAAGGAAGTAAAAACAAAATGTAGAGAGAATAACCATATTTATTTCCAATGCAGATCTTATACTTAAGGTAAAAGTACCTTTTAAATCTTTAGCTTTCATTCCTCTGTAACTAGATGGTTACTTCTCAGGATCTTTAAGAGTTTGAATTAATTATAATGTTTCATTGGCCAATTCAGATTAAACTTGATTGCAACTCTAATTCAGTAGTTCTTAACTCCAGCACATTAGAATCATCAAGGGAAAAGAAAATATTGTTGCCTGTTCCCACCGTGGAGAGTGGATATAATTAGTTTAGGGTGGGACCTGGTCATCAATATTTTTCAATAGTTACCAGTTGATTCTCTAGGGCTGAATCAAGTTGAGAACCACCACTTTAATTTATTTCTGAGCATATTTTTTTTTCCTGAAAAATAAAAAGACCTCATTGACTTATTTTACCAATGTCTATAGCTGAGGTCTCAAATTTTGATGGCACACATTCATTAGTTAAAAAAAAACTTAGAACACATACTAAAGTATCTGTATGTTATGTACTATTTTACTAATATATTATCTATATTATAAAAGAGAAGTAGACATTTACAAAAGTATAAATAATAATAATAGATATTTTTTTCCCCATACTCTGAGCATCCTTTCAGCCATTCCAACTTGGAAATCACTGTTCTACAGGATAAAGTCCAAATTCCTTACCATGGAATCCAAGATTTTCTCCAAACAGAATTTTATCTCTCTCTCATCATCATTATATACCCTACTGTCTTGGGCTGTTTTTTGTTTTTGGTTTTTTTTTTTCATTGTATATTCCTTACTCTCTTAGGTCCTCTTTCCTTGGAAATAGACTATCAGATGGAGACTTGCATGTGGAAAGTTTGTAGAGTGAAGGAAGTAGGATGGGGCAGAAGATGGAGAAGATGCAGTTGTAACAAGGAGTTATGGAGCGGGGTTGACCCTTCAGAATGCCCCAGCTTGAGGCAAGGGAATTAGGCCTCATATTCCCACCCTTTATCTAGCATTAAATAGTTATCTGTGTGGGCTGCCCTGGGTAAGGTGATTCTTTTTGAGAGCAAATCCCACAGAGCCATCACCCACCAACCTACCAGCTGTTGCGGGGAATGAACGTCTCCATTTGGAGAGGGGATCTGGGATGCTCACCACAGAATCCACCACATTCCCTGAATCAGGCCTTAAGCACAGTTGTTTCTTACACTGGAATATTTTACCCTCAATCTCTGCACGCAGAAACATTTCGTTCCCTCGAAGCCCAACTCAAAATGACACCGCCTCCTAGAAGTTTCTCTATACTCGCTGCTAGGAGTAGTACTGGGAGATATAGTGGAGAGAGCAAGAGTTTTGGTGTCACAGACACGTAGGTTCGAATTGTATATTTTGGAACCTTAATTCCTGAGTCTGACTGGAACTATTGAGACCTCTACAGGGTTCTTGCAAGGATTAATTGAAATAATCACTCAACTAATGATAAATTTTCTCTTGAGCTTTTACTGTCTTGTCTCCAGATTTCTGTAGTTTACTTAAATGATTTCAATGGCGAAATAAAAATAATTAGGATGCCGTAGTGATTTTCATATAGATTTATTCAATTCAAAACCTTATTCTTTATTCTGAGGTAATGTTTCTACTTTAATGAAAAGATTCTTTTTTCAGCTTTATGAAAATCTGATAAGATTAACAGGTTTTTCTTCCCATAACAATTTTATGGTGGTGTAATTTATGTAACAATAGATTTCTGAAGCCATTTTACTTAGGAAAATAAACTTTTGTCATATACACATATACATGTGCATTAACTTAAAAAATTATTGGTTCATGAAGTTAAAAAACGTGCAGATACATGCACTGCATTTTAACACTAGCCTATTATGCTAATATGTATACACAATTATATATTATATATATTTATTAACTTTTTATGTAAGGATCAATTTTTTATCGATCACCTATAATATGGAAAACATTTTAATTAGTGTCATTAGAGAAACAAAGATGAAATGGGATCCCTATTCTGAAAAATTACTTAACTGATGAAAAACTAAATAATATTAAGTATTTTAAATAACATTTTTTTTTTTAAAAGGAGACCTGTAGGAAACAGTTTAGATCATTTATGTAATTGGTACTGATATTTTTAAGCATACCATAGAATTTCATGAGCCAGGCTGGTCTGGAGAAGTTCTCTCAAAGGATGGATAGGATTTAGATAGGTTATAACTTTCTTCATTAGTAGTTAACTAATCTGGTCACTACTCTGTATGTCACACACTGCTTAATATATACTAGACCCTCAGTTTTTTTTTAAGTTATTAATACATACATACACACATACCTCTATAATTTAAATAAATGCAGAGTGAAGAATGGAGAAGGATCTCAGGCCTGTGGTAGAGCTTGAGGGAGACACCAGAGGTGCTGGAGTTCAAGACCTGCTCGCAGGTTGGAGAGAAAGCCGCATGGGAGTGGAGCTCCCAGGAATGGAGTGGGCAAGAGCATCAACAGCAGGAGGTAGGTCAGGGGAGACCACTGCAGACATTAACTAATACAGTTTAGATTGTGCCCTGTATGAAACAGAGGGAATGTCTAAGACTGTGCTCAGGAAACACAAACCTGAGAATATTACGTCCAAGTCCCAGGATTTACATGGATTAAGTCCGAATTCCTCAACCAGACTCCATTCTTAAATTTCTCAAGTCTCTCTTCATTCCTTAATCTTCTTGTTTTCCCATTCCTCTGACATCCCCACGTGGTTGCTATATACACTTGCAAATCCCCCAGTTGGAATTAATCTTCTCATATTCGAGAAGCTCTCCATTTAATCCAGTGTTATAGCCCTTGTTAGTTTGCCTTTTGAGTAGACGTGGGTCTCTGGCACCAGACAGTATGCATATGCATATATAGAGAGAAAAGAGAATGTCTTGTTCATCTTTGTCTCACCTCCTTCCAGTATTCAGCACAGACTAGTTATAAAATGAAGGTTATTTGAAATAGGGATTTCTTATAAACTAGTAAAAATGCTGAATGTTGTTTCCTCTTACAAGCTGACATTAATACACATTACAGGTTGGCCAAACATGAAAAGCTGCTTAATGGACGGTAAAAGACACCGTCATATAAATTATTCTGCTGGAAGAATTATTTCTACCAGAATCACAAGGTGTTTTTGATCCAACTAACATAAATAGTTATGTCAAGTCTTAGAAATGTTTGACAGGGGTGAATAAAATTATGACAAAGGTCAGTTACTATTAGGAAAAAGTTTTCTGACTGAAAGAATGTTTTTATAAACGATGATAAATAAACCTCTTATGACTAAACTTTCTGACCTTGGCTTAGTTGTATAAAAGAAGCAATTTCCCCGTTGTTATTTCTTGATTAAAAAAATAGAAGGAATGGCCATGATAATGGATTTGACTTTCTGTTGTTTATGAAGGTCATGTCGTCATCTGTGTTGGGTGCAGGGCTGGACTTTATTCCATTGGTTGATAAGCATTATCAACATTTTACAAGGCAGAAACTTTACATGAAAGCCAGCATTTTTTCTTGCCTAGTTCATAGTTGGTTTCAAATCTCTGCCTCCTTTGTGCTTCCATTGATTACTAAGTGTACTTTCATGTCAGAGATAGAGAGAGTCTCTGGACTTTGAGAAAGCCAAGGGAAACATAAACCTAGGCTATTCATTAATGAATAACCAGGAGGTATGAATGAGTACCACAGTGAATGCATAATGATCTACTTGTTTTGAAAATGTGTGTTAATCACAATCACGCCCAGAGGGCCCATGCTAGGTGACTACGTCATACTTACTTTTTTAAAAAAAATCCCCTTTGATAAATGCACAACTGCAGAGAATGCCCTACCTAGAGCTCAACTCCAGAGAAAATAATGGAGTTGGGGAACATGGGAGCCCTGCTCCTCCTAGAAGGTATTTAATAATGATTCTTAAATGAAGAAATGAATGAATTAAAAGGTTCATCTCAGAATGCTTAGGAAGAAGGAAGTTTGACTGAAGCCATTTCTGAAATTAAGGTTATTATTATAGTATTCTGAACAGGGTGACCTATGAATAAACATGACAGTGCCATATTAGCCATACCAGACACTTAAGAAAATATGCCTCCCTAGGAAAATCAGTTAAAAGAGAATAATTCTACATAAAATTACTGTAAGATATGTTTCCTGATGGAAACACTAGGGACAAATTCACATCAATATGAAATTTAGAAATTTTTTCCTGAATGTCAGTGCTCTCCTTCTTCCCATACTGCCCTCCTCCACTTCCCTTCCCTGAAGCACAAGAGCTGTCCTTTAGTTTGAGTAAGTTAAGATGCATTGGTGAGTTATATTAGCTATTTTTAATACAACAGATGTGTGAGAGAGCTGTTTGATAGAGGATTTGCTTGCCAGCAATTGGATTCGAGAAAGTCCAGGCTTTGAGCCAGATTGTGGAGTGAGGCAGAAATGGGGACTAGACAGAAAAGCTTGTAGGCTCTTCAGACTAGAACAGAGAGAATGCAGATGTAAAACTAGGGTTCGAGTAGTAATTTAGAGTAGGTATTGATTTAGGAAGACCTGAAAGATATGGAATTAATGGGAAGGTTAGTGCTGGGCCTCTTGAAATGAGAGAATGATGGTAAATAATTGAATATGTTTAGGTTTTAATCATTGTGTATTTTAATACTAGGTGCTAAAAAATAGTAGCTAAAAATAAATAGTGGTGAATTTTCAAGTAGTAGATTTCTTCCCTTTCCTGAATTTCTAACCTTATTTCATGAACAGGAACCTAATTTTAAAAGTAAAGGAACCTACTGCTAGGCAGCAAAGTGGAGAGATTGCATTAGTTCTTCAATTACTAGTAGAGAAGAACTTATTGAGACTGGAGAATTACTATTTGTGTGCTTATTTATGGTATTTATTTGCACATTTGGAACCTTATTCCACAGATAATTTAGGCAGAAATGATAGTCAACTTAGGACAACATCGCACTGATGCAAAACTTCCACACCCAGCCATCTCCCATCTCGAGAACCCAGATGGGAAAATAGAATAAACCCCCAAGACTCTATGCATATAAATAGATGTTACAAGATTCATGCATTCAGTGAGTCAGTACTTTTCAACCATAAAAAACCCACTCAGACCCTCATTCATTATTTATTTACTTGAATTTTAGACATGATTATAGTAAGCTTAGTTATGTGGGTTTATCCAGCCCATAGGAGACCAGAGCGGCACATTGCTGCACATTTCCTTGGCATTAACAATTATACAAGGAGCTTTCACATCCATTATTAGCTGCTCGAGGCAGACATAGCAATAACATCAAGAAGTGGCAGTTGACTGCCTGACAGCCCTAAGAAGACGAGAATTCTAAATAGTAGGCACATAAACCACAAGAATACACTAGCCTACAGCCATGATTAGGGGCAAAAAGAAAGGCATGCATCACTCTTCCTAGGAGTCCAGACTCAGAACCTCAAATGAATATAGAGGGTATCCAGTCTAACTTGTACTTTGGTTTGCTCACCTTTCTCCTGGCTGTGAAACCACATACAGTCATGTACATAAATTGTGAACCTAACTGAATTATAAAGATGAGTTCCTTTTATATTGAACCAAAACCCGCTTCCCTGTATAAGTTTTATTCATTGGTCCTGGTTCTCTACTGTAGGTATTTACAGATTTAGGCATCTCTACAAGACACTCTCAACATTTAAATATTTATCTTCTTTAAAGTTTGTTTGTTTTTTGTTTTTTTGGGTTTTTTTTTGTTTGTTTGTTTTTTTAAGTGAAGCCTCTCTAATTCTTTCAGTCATTTCCCTGTCTGGACCTTATTTTAAGACCATTTACCATCATAGCTGCCTTCCTCGGCTAGAATACTCCACTTTCCTGATGTCTTTCCCAAAATGGGACATGCAGTACAGTATGTCAGAGTTCAGGAAGCAAATAATCTCATACTCCTGATTTTTTCTGAACTTTGTGTGTAGGCTTTCATTTCATTCATTTCTTTGGAAGTTGTGTCACAGGTCATGATGAATAAGAGATGTTTATCATGGTGCTGAGTCATCAGTAAAGCCTTAAATCATATTCAGCATACTCTGTTTAAGAAGGCAGGGAAGCACTTAGTGCACCTTATATGTTTTTATAAGAGACGCAAATTCTTTTTAAAATCGGTGTTTCTTAAAGAGGTATTCACACAACTATCTGGAGCACTAAATTCTCAAAAAAACAAAAAACGAAAAACAAAAAACAACTTAGTTTGCCTAAGGATCTAGGGAGACAACATTTAATTGTACCATGAATCAGAATGAATCAAGAGAAACCTTTCTAGAACACAGCAAGAAGCCTAAAGATTAAAGATAGATTGTGTGTGCCAGTGATTTCAAAGCTTTGTTTTAAAATACCCCAGAAGATTTAGAATTTAAAAAAAGTTATATGGTTTACCAAGGTCACTTGAGAAATTAGGGATATAGTCTCAAATCCCAGATAAGAGTCTAAAATGCTAAAAAAAAAAAAAAAAAAAAGAACTTTAATATTTTGCCTGTAAAAAGTCATGCATTTAAAAGATGATGTATTTGTGTGAACAAATGATTACTGTGCACTCAATTGGTGTTATGTCTCTGCAAACTCTATTTATTTTTAAATTTTTATAAGAGTTTATTTGAGCCAAACTGACAATAATGCCTGGGAGCAAGAAGTTAAATGTTCCATTCTTTTTTTTCTTTTTTAGTTGATTTATCTATGAAACTGTTGGATTTCTATACCCTGTTAGAAGCTATTCTTTCTACAAAAATTTGAAATATATCAGAGCTGCCAGTGAACACCTTTGGGCAATACTTCAAGTGACCGAAAAATTATCATCTACCACCTCCATCATCTGTTCTCTTCCAAGAAATAAGGCTCATCATCTATCAGCAGCACTTTGATCATGTTAAATCCCTTCTCAAAAGCCTCAAGGAGCTCCCAAGTGTTTTCGAAAGTAAATGAAGATTCAGAGTTTGAGGAGTTTGAGGCCCTCTTACGTACCGACCTTTCTTTATCACAAAAGGCTCTAATTTTTCTCCTATGTGGTGTTTCCACCCCAGCCAGGAGAAATTGTCTATGTTCCCCCCCAAGAAGACTCACCTTCATCACCTCTAAAGTTTGAGGTCATGTTTGCCAAGTTAGTTCATCTTTTGTAAGAACTCTTTGTAGGGCATTTTCTCAAATGGCCTAAGTTTAATAGCTCAAATGGATTCATGTAAGCTGCCTCTTCACAAACTAAAAGTGCAGTGCAGTCAAAGTTCAGGGATGGTGTCTGGAGGACCCTGCCTTGTTAGGAAACAAGTTCTGGACTATTCTTATCAACTTTTTACTTATTACTTAATTCTTCTTTATGTCCCCACTTTGAACCTCTTTCTGAAAGTGACTGAATACAGAGAACATATAGGAAAATAGTAAAAATAGTAGCTAATACCTGATGTTGAGTATTTCAGTTATGTGGGGGCTCTTTACCTATTTTATCACTAAACTAGACAGTAATTATACAAGGCAGAAGTTGATACACTTATTTTAAAGATGTAAAATTGGCTGAGAGAAGTTTAGTAATTGCTAAGGGTCCCAGAAGTGCAAACCGCCTAAAATGGGAAATAAAAGAAAATTTGCAACTCATTATTAGATACTACTGTACCTTATGAGGAGGGTGGAATAAGGAAATTTATGGGGGCAGACATGTGTATATAAATCCAAGAGCCATGCATGGATTCTGTTAGGAAAAAATGGAAGAATTATGGATTATGGTATGAAGGCAAAGGAGTGGGTATTAGGGTAGGTTTCCCTAACACTAAGTCAGGTTTACTTTGAAGTTGGAACTATTTACATTTTTGAAAACAAACTGATAGGCAAGAAAGTAGATGGCAGAGAGCTAGAAAGTCTTATACTTTTATTTTTTCATGAACTTACCATTAAGATTTGGTAAGTCACATTTGAGTGGGGATATTTCTATGTGGTTGATGTTTAAATTGGATTTAAAATGGAATTTTTGAGATCTGAGTTTGTGAAACACATGATTCAATAATATAAAATATAGTGACTTGAATATTTCAGTCAACTCACTATTTTCCATGATGACAACCTGGGTCAATAATATCTACAGATAATTTCTGAGTTTCAACTTGTTGGTTGTTCTTTATCCAAATTGCCACAATATCTACCAAAACTACTAAAAAGAAACCATTGAGATAAATTGAAGATTTACTTCCTCTTCCTTTACAGGTTGCTCATGTTTGTCTCATGAAGGAGCAACAGGAAGGAAATAGATATGAAAAGGGTCTTCCCATCTATACATTGACCAGTCAGCCTTTAAAATAAGTATATGTTACTTTAATATGGTAAAAATAAAGGTTACATCTTATCTATGATATATGTAAACTGTTTGGTAATAACAGTCCTTGCTTTATAATGTTTTATTTTTCTACATGTGATATGTAAATATCAATGTTAACACCAGTTTTGGGTGCATGATAAGAACCCATGGCATTTCTGCCCTTGTTAACCTCACTAGAATATAGCCACATTTTAAAAGAGTTTCCTGATATTAACACTAATTTGGGCCTTTGTGTATCCTTAGACTCCAAATTCAATTTGAAATAAAAAATGGAAATTTATTTTTGTATGTATATAAAAGCAGGAAGCTAAGACCTATATTTTGAAGGTTTCTATGAGTCAGACAATTATATTACTTGCTATATGATCAGGATCACAAACTGGGGTAGGTGGACTATAACTGAAAGTTTAATCTATATATTTAAAGAAGTTGAAAAATAGTATTAGATGATTACTATATGAAAATAAAAGTCAAATAATAAGGCAAGCAGTTTTTGTCTTGGATGAGACATTCTTTGAGTCTTGGAACTTAACGACCATCTGGAAGTAGAGTTGACTTAGAGGGAGGACGAAGAGTACAACAGAGAGAAGAGTTTGTATCCCAGATCTCTTAAGATTTTTTAGAAGCGTTAATTTTTTATTTTCATTTATTTCGGTGGAAAACAAAACAACAATAAACTCTACCTTTGTCCCTTGCTTCTCTGCCAATAAATGTTAATTGCCCTTCTCCATTGACCTTTCTCATTGTCTCGCCCAACTTTAAGTTTTTGAAGCTTCTAAATTTGCAAGATAAATCCAAGAAAAATTTGACCTTTTGCACCAATATAATTTCTATTCTCAGTTCTTGCAGACCTAGGGGTCCTCTTTTATTTCTTTTTTCAGTATTAAGTCCTGCATGAAGCTGTAAATTCGTCCTTATTACCAGCATAAGATTTATTTACAAAAAGGAAACTACAAGTGAATAGAGTTGCTGTATAGTCCCGTTTTGTCTAATTTAGAAATAAATCTCATGTTTGTATAATCTTGTCTTAGCTAGTTCTTAGTTCTGTTTATTCAGCCAAGTTGTTTCTTATACTGATCACGCCTTCACTGGGCAGTTGAAATTTTTTTTTTTGCTTCACGTCACTTCTCACTACACCTGTTTTGAAGTGCCGCCACACACAGCTGTGGTTGCTTTACTTTTAGTTCAGCTAATCTCACCCAAAGTGGTCATCTTAAGTAAGCAGGTTCTTCCAAATCTCTTGATTCCAGATCATTCCTTCTGTAATGAATCACATAGTTTCATTAGACTTTACAGGATTTATCTTCTCACCTTTACAGAAACAACTGTTCTTAAGTATGATTTGATAAAAAGAGATCTACATTGTATGTTGGGGAGTCTTTCTTATTTTCAGTGTGCCCCCTACCTACTTACCCAAGTGGCTTTACCTTTCCTGTTTGCCTCATCAACAAAATGAAACAGTAGGATTATATCAGTTGTTCTCAATTTGGGGTATATAGTAGAAGCATTTGCGGAACTTTAAAAAATATTATCACTTGGTCATACCAGGCAGGCTAAATCTGATTTCCTTGAGGTAAGACCTGGGCACTGACATTTTATTAAAAGCACAACCAGGGTTAGAAGCCACTGGATGAATGATTTTCATGGACCTTTCCAACTTTATGATTCTCTTATTCTTATCCTTACTGATTTGGACTCCTTCTACCTAATCTTTATAGACAGTGAAGGAAGAGGGCTTTCTTGATTTGATTCATTAATGCTTATAGATATGAGCTATGCAGTCATCATGTGATATTTTAACTATGTGAGGTTGAGAGCAATAAGTACAGCAGAGAGAAGAGTTTGTATCCCAGATCTCTTAAGATTTTCTAGAAGGGTTGATTTTTTATTTCCATTATTTAAAAAAAATGTCCCTTATATTCTACATGTTAAATGTACAATTAAGATGCCTTCCTGGTGTCTCTACTGTGGGAGAGAGTCAAGAAAACCAGAGATTCAGAGAGGTATGCACAAGATGCAATGGGAGCCAAGAGAAGGGCTACCTGTCACAGGCTGGGGTACAGGGGATAATTCCTTACAATCCTGTGTCTAAGCTGTGAGTACAAGTATCCAGAAAAAAAGGGGACGACATTGGAGGTTGGGCTGACAGGGAAAATATGATATCCTTTGAGAAGTGCAAATTCAAAGTAATGTAGGCAGTTTGGGATGATAAAGATAGAGAGGTTATGAGGGAGCATATTATGAAGACCTTACTGAACTTTATCCATAGAACTATCTCCCTTTACTTCCCTAAAGCTTGATGTAATTGCTCAACCTCTCTCTACCACTCTGAAATTAGATATTTTCAGAAATTTGTATTATATTTAAATAAATTTAAACAATAATAAACTCTTTGAGAAAGAAAATAATTCAAAATACGCATATAGCAAATTCCTAGTTTGGTAAAACTTTCATTCACTTTGTGAGATTTTAGAAATTCTTATTTATTCTTCTCTGACTCAATATCATTACTGTACTAGTGTTTATCTCCTTATCTTAAACCATAATTTTTTAAAATTTATTTTATTTTATTTTTTTATGGAGACATTGGTTAATGAAATCCAATAAGTTTCAACTGTACACTTTAACAGTAAGGCATACATATATTTACACTGTGTGTTCACCTCCCATAGTTAGATTTCTTTCTGTTACCACATATTTGACCCCCTTTACCCCGTATACCTCCTCCCTTCCCCCTCCCCTCTGGTAATCACTAGTTTATAGTCCATGTCCATGAATCTCTGTTCGTTAAACCATAATTTTTAAATTTCTGCTCTAGTAACTATTTGGCTAAATAATAAATTATTTTTCTTTGCAGACATCTTTCTTATAAGTAGAACAGGATGATTTCCTACACATTATATTTCAACCTAAACTGAGTAACTTTTAATTAGGATATCTATCTTCATCACTTTATAATTTCTCTCCTACTTCATGAAAGACAAAGAACTCATCATTCCTGCTAGTACTTCTAGTTTAGAAGTACCGACCAATGTAATTAGACATGAGAAAGTAATAAAATATATGAATATTTGAAAGAAGGAGACACAATTATTATTTGCAGATGATGATAAGATATGTAGAAAAACAGAAGGAAAAAAATATTATTAGAAGCAATGCAATAAGTTAGTAAGATGGTTAATTTTACCCAAATAAGGTAGCCATTCATTCACAGCTAGGGAGAATGTATTAATCATGTTTTTTTCTTTAAAAATAAAGTATCCAAATCAATAGTTTTCCTATGTATAAGAAATAGCTTGTTAAATAATATAGTGGAGCAAAGTTATCAATTGCAGTAGCAACCAAAGGAAAAAAGATAGTTAGAAATAAAATTGACAAGAAATGTACAGAGACTAGATGAAGAAAAGTTAACATTCTTCAGAGATTTAACAGAAAAGGATGAGAAGAAATACTCTGATAAGCTGATGGAGGTGAGTGTGATATCTCAAAGGGCTTGTTCAAAATAGATGCTAAACTCTCTTATAAGGAGGGAAATTTTTGGTAACTGGAGGACCCTTTATTTGGCCGATCATTAAGACAAGTTTGAGGAAGCAAGTCGAGGAGAAGAACTGAATTGTTTGCAAATACTCCCTAGTTCAGCCCGATATAGCTGATAACGAATAAGAACAGACATGTACAGTAGGGATTTTTCTGGGAGGTGTGTTTTGCAAAACCTGTTCTCCATCTTTCCTATGAAAACTCCAGTTATGTTCATTAAAGTTTTTGCATGAGGAGTTTCTTTAAGGACATCAAAGACATGCTGAGTTCATGTATTGTGGTAGTCTGAAGCATGGGACAAACACAAAGACAGCTATATGGACACTATGCCACCCCCTTCCCACCCCAATTAAGGGACATCTGAAATCTGGGACACCTTGGGAAAATGTTTGCAATATTTTTGATGAAGTTTTAATAACCTATATAATAAGAATGGTCTTATAATTCAGTTAGGAAGAGAAAAATAAAAAAATAAAAGGGCAAAGGCAGTTCGAAAAATAAATGATACAAATGGCCAATAAACATAAGGAAAGCATACGACTTTACTAATAATCAAAATAAAGCACATCAAGAGTAACAGAGATATAAATCATCACTTATCAGATTGAAAACATCTATCTTTCATCTATCCAAAAATGGTTTCCAGATAATGGCAAAATTGTGAGAAAAAGAGATAATCATACATTGATGGTGAGATATGAATTGGCAGTATTCTTCTACATAGTAGTTTGGAGTTTTATTTCCTTTAAAATGAAAATAGATGATAGATAAAGAAATAGTACATTATCTTTTACTGTTCAATCACAATTTTGAGATTGAACAGTAAAATTTAATCAGATACATACAGAAAAAAGTATGTAAAAAGATGTTTACTGTAGAAGTGTTTATAAGTATAAAAGGAATAAACTCAAACAATTAATGGTAAGGTATTTGTTAAATAAATAATGGTACGACCACATTAAAGAATACTATACACCCATTAACAATGATGTAGTTGATATTTATTTAGTGACATGGTGAGATTTTCATGATTTGTTGTTAAGTAAAAAAGGCAACATACAACAAAATATAATTTGTGTTATTTGGCTAAGAAAGATTTCTCTATATGTTTATATCAGAATCGATATGTATGTATCTATGTATCTACAAACACACACGTAGTCTACATGTTTCGAAGGTAGAATTGTGGGGGATCTGGATGATTTCTATGCTTCTCTATGTTTCCTATTTTTACATAAAACAAACATGATTAACTTGTATGATGATGATAATAAAGATTTACCCCATCAGATCTTTTAGTATTTTACTATTCCCTGAAAAGTACTTATGTTCTTATGTGACTTTGGTTTATAACTTTAAACCCTGTTCATTTAAAACAAAGCAGCAACTTCTGCCCACATCTCCCTCAGGGTGCTACATATTTCCTTGTATATTTTGGCATGAAAGAGCTGGAAGGAGGGTGGGTCAGTCCGAGCAGATTCTCATCAGCCCCAGCAGCGTTTACAGGTAAGAACATTACTATTTTGGCACCTGTTCCAACATTACGCAATTCCATGGAACCAAGAACTTTCTTCTTGTGTGCGTGCGTGCGTGCGTGCGTGTGTGTATGTGTGTGTGTGTGTGTGTGTGTGTGTTTAACATTGGCTAGTTAAACAATAAAAGAAGAGATATACATTTTCAGACTGTAGGCCTAAAACCAAGCCAGCAGACAGACTACATGGACAATTGGACCATTTTTCTTGCTCCTTTCTATGTATCTTACAAACCAAACCAATGTTTGCAGATACTCTTGTGTTTAAACCTGAATAAGGTGCCTTTAAAATACCTTTTAACATGCTTGTTGAAAAGACAGAATAGAGACTGCTGGGAATGTGGGGGTTGAGAAAGGCAGAGCACGTGGACCAGGTAGGTCACTTCTCCAGCCATGTAATGTGATGTTTTAAATATTAACACATCTTTTAATTGACAAAGAAGTTATGGGATAGCTTAGAAAGAGAAATCACTTCAATCTTAAATGTAGGTTACGGAGAGGAGGATAGAATCTCACAGTGAAATATTTCAGTAGCATCTGAGTCCTTGAGGTACTTTTAGTATATCATAGAATTTACATTATAAAAGAATGTAAATTCTTTTGCCATAGGTGTCTGTTCTCTCATGTGTGCAGGCTTGTGCAGATGATGATGAAATAAAAGCGTGTCTGCTTTAAAATGTGATCCTTTGGATCGGACTGTTTTTAGTAACATTAACCCTAAACTGTTAATGAACTGTACCTACTTTCCTGATTTGCTCGTAAATTATTGGGCTAAAAAATTTTATTTTTAAAAATGTCTAAAGAAAGATAACTAATAAACTACTTGAGTCGTCCAAGCAGATTGAGTAATTTACCATACTGATTGGTTACTACGTTCAGAGTAGGATTTCTAGAGGGAGTTATTGGACAGACAGGAATGGAGGATGATGAATTTCTTTATTTATGCCTTTTACCGCCACTAAAAAAAAGTGCTGATTACTACGAAAGTGTCTGGATATTTTAATATTTTCCTGCAAGTTTCCTATTTCTTATTTATGTACTCCCCATTTCCTATAGAGGAAGGAAGGAATAGAACTCGGTGACAAACGAGACAATGGCAGTGGTTTAGTGGGCTATAGTGTCTTCCTTTTGTGTTTCCAGGATTTGCCTACTGCTAAGGAAATCACAGTACATAGTGTATAAGTAGGGCAAAAAATTTCACTACTCAGCACATTAGTAAATGATTCACAGTTCTCAATATCATTGTGGCAGCTGTAAAAAAAAAACCTCCAGAGGATTTACTGTACATGAAATGAGCTGGATGCACTGACTTCCAGCTGTATCTTACCATTTCACATTCGGCAGGTTACCCAAACGATTTTTTAAGATGCTCCCAGACCATCCTAGTTTCCATGACTCTTACTCTCTACAACTAGCTAAACTTATTATGATTTATCAAAGATTAACTGAAAGGAGTAGCCAAGAACTAAGAAAATAGGTACAGAATGAAAGAGGACAAAAAAACCTGTTTTGAGTGGATATGATTGGTGATCTAACCAGGAAGCAAAATGGCTCCAGAGAGAAATGCAAGGGATAAAAATAGGAACCAGGCTGAGTACAACAGAAAAAAACATGAATAGTCAAAACAAAGCAATGTGAATATGGCTCTTGAGTCCATTACATTTCTGAAACTGAGGGGGTAAACATATTAAATGTCTTTATTTTAGCAAACTTTTTTCAAAAGACAGAATTCTTATTCTCAAAGAGTGAGCTCCCTGTTTAAAGTCTGTCTCAGTATTTTTCACATGGTCAGAATTGAGATGCATCAAGTTGATAGAAATACTGTAATTCCTCACAGGGCAGTAGTTGAGTTAGATCCTGCTGATCAGAGCAGTTCCCTTCTGTAGGACTGTGATCTCATAAAACAGCTGGCGTTGCCTGAAAGGGAGGTATTGTTGGTAGGTAAGCCACTGTCCTAGGGGCTGGGGCTTGGCCAGCATCTCATATAACAAACACGCTGCTGATCCGCTTTTGTTTGTTTTCCCAGACAAAAATGATTGCGACACATTTTGGGGCCAAGGCAAAAACTTTGCCTTTGTAATGTATTAACTTGCCCGCAGTAATGAGATGTTCTAAATTGCTAGATTAGACAATATCCAACTCAAAAAAAGAAAAGAAAACTACAAAAACCCAGTTAAAAACCAAATTGGCCAAAGGGTTGTTTGTATATTACTTTTATAAAGTGATTACCAGTTTTGGCTTTTTTCGTTGTTGTTGTTGGGAGAGACTTTGGGTATTGCTAAAGGAGAAAAAAATCCATACTTTTGTAAATATATTCTTTACTTCCTTTCACCAGGCATCTCTGATGAGTGAGACACATACTAGATTAAGTTTTAAAACACTTGGATACTAACTGTGCTACTTTGGGCAAATCATTTACTCTCCCTGAGCCCCAGTTCATTCATTTGTAAAATGAGGATAATACTTCCACTGACTATGCCCTGATTAAAATGGTTAAATGAAACATTGTGCTTGAAAGCATTTATCAACTCCGAGGTATGATACTAATGTGAGGGCTGTAAGGGTTATCTTTCTTTTCCTTGGAGCAGATGCTGGTCCTGGAGCACTGGAAAAGTAGGGGAGACTCTGCCCCAGTGGTATCTTATTTCCCCAGGTCTGAGAAGCTGGAAGAAGAGAAAGAAGTGAACTCTGAGTTGATAACTCCCATTTCTCCACAATGTGCTTAGAAAAATAATCTTCAGGCCTCTCCTCTCCATGAATTGAGTCCCTTTATTTAAATGTTAGAGAAACTCATTAATTATCAAGGCTTTTCTCTAGTTCTGTTTCTTTATCTAGACCTGTGTTGTCCAATACAGTACCCACTAGTGACTTGTAGTCATTGAACTCTTGAAATATGGCTAGTCAAAACTAGGGTGTGCTGTAAGTGGAAAATATATGCCAGGGTTTGAAGATGATAGTCCAAAAAAAAGGTAAAATATCTTGTTAATATTTTTTATATTGATTACATGTTGTAATGATAATATTTTGGATGTACTGAATTTAAATGTATTGTTAAAGTAAATTTAATCTGTTTTCTTGCATGATAAAATGTGGATACTATAAAATTTAGAGTTACATATATGGCTTTGTATTTCTAGTGGATAACACTGCTCTAGACAGAGGGGAAGGAAAGACATGAGTCTACCGGTCTTATTTACATGCTTCTTGCATTTCTCAGTCTCTCTCCATCCTGGTGCAGGACTCTTTCCTTATTGGTTCGGTTCTTGAGCAGCCAGTTCATGAGAAGTACATGAAGAAACCAAAGGAAGATCAATAAGAAGGCCATTATATCATCCTTACAGCTCATGGCACAAAGTAGGCACTCAGTATTCTTCCCTCCCTTCCTCCCTCTCTCCCTCCCTCCCTCCCTCCCTCCCTTCCTTCCTTCCTTCTTTCCTTCCATCTTGCATTCAATTAAAATGGGGAATGGAGAAATTTGGCAATTTCATATCTTGAAAAGACAGAATGGGGATGAATAATTTCTCTTTTCACTCTTTTGAGTTCTAAGAGAGGAGAGATGGTAGGCTTTAACTTTGTACTGCTCTGTGTCCAAGTCACTTATTAAAATCTTATTTTATAAGATGGTTATTTACATGGATTTCTTATCTCCTTTCTGAAGGTCTAGGTGCCTTGAAGTCAGGAAATGTGCTTTACATATCTTGCTTTGTACATAACAGATGCTCAGTAAATGTTGTTAAATATTATGGGTAAAATAAATAGTCTAATGTCTATTAATTTATCTTTCTGACCAAAATTAAAATTTAAACCTGAAATGCTCTATAATTGATTTGATGTTGATGATATATGCATTTTTTAAAATGTGGCTTGTGGTTTAAGATATATTACATTGTCTTTTATCTGTTAAAAAAAAATCTTATTTTTAAAGCACCTCCAGAAGTATTTAAGGGTGAATAAATTCTTTCCAGATTAAACCCTGGTTGATGAATGAAACACTTATTCCTAAAATACAATTCCCAGTCACTTTCGTCATCTCAGCAACAAACTAAAAATTGTCCCAGTAACAAACTGATAAATTCTGTGTGAAATAAGAGAACAATAAGAGAAGAACAATAAGAGAAGAACAATAACCCCTTTAACCTGGCAGACGGGAATGAAAGCTCAGTGGGGGAGTGGAGCAGGTTGGAGGTGGGGAACAGCCCAGGGTGCAGTCAACACTCACGGGCTCCAGGCCCAGCAAACCCCCAGAGTCAAAGGGAAGACTTGGGGGAAGGGCCAGGCCTGGCTGCTGAGATCAAAGAGAAGCAGGGGAAACAGCCAGAGCCGTGTTGCCCTTTGAGCAAAGATAATGGAGTCCTCTGGGGTGAAGAGAATGAACACAGAGAGATTTAAAAACACAGCAGACCCAGAGCTGATCAGGTTCCTTTATTCTGTACCTCACACTTATCAGGCTTCTCCTCAATTTAAATTCCCTGTATATTGAATTATGTGTTCGATATATATAAGAGCGTTGAAAAAAAAATAAAAAGGCATCCTGTTTAGTGTTTTTCAAATGGTAGGTTCATCTCCTTAGTGTGCAAAATCAATCCAGTGGATGAAGATTTGTACTTAAAAATGAACTAAAATGGAATGAATAGTAGAAGAGATTTGTAAGTACTAGGGATAAATATTGTTTTTGAAAATTTTGTTGTATGTTCGTGTGTGTTTGTGTGTGTGTATGTGTGTTTGCTACAAATAAAATTTATTTCTCATTATAGGTCACAGTCAATCTGTAAACTCAGTAAAAACTGATCTAGTCTATCCTCCTGCCTTATTATCAAGATATACTAACATCAGTCCTGGAAAATGAGGCCTTGGGTAATAGAGATTTCATAACCTTCCCGATTGATTCTCATGGAGATATTCCTCCTGCATTCTACAAATGTAGAAAATGTCACATATTCAATGCAGCCCCTCAAAAAAATGGTCAGTTCTTCAGGAAAGAGGTTCAAGATCAGGCATTTCATTCTGATGAAGCTAACGTTGTTTGTCAGAAACGGCAGGCAACCTCCCTTTAAAGCCCCTAATTAAGGAGAGGGAACAACAACAACAACAAAAAGGTAATAGCATGCCTCAAACGTGAGGTGGCCATTAGGGAGCCCACAAACTGTAGGCTCCATTTAGGGAAAGTCTGGGATGGTTTGAGGGGAAAACGAAACAGCATGGGTCAAATGCTTCTCTCCTTACTCTTAATTCTGCTCTCAGCTTACTTATCTCGCCTTGATTTATTTCTTATTCTTAGTCGAATTCAGTTTACAATTTGCTTTATGACTTAAAAAGCAGAGAAAGAGTGAATACAAAAAGAACCAGACAGAAAAGAGGGCAGAAGCTGTATAAAAGATTCTGGCAAAGCGTGAGGACATTCCCAGATCCAAGGTAGATAACTACCGGGGACCAAGCAAACTGATTTCCATTTCTAAGTCTTGAGAGATTAAACAAAATTTAAAGTCAGCTAGGTGAAGGAAGAACCCGTAAGGACAGACTTCATTATTTTCTGCAGATCATGTAGGACCAGAAGAGAACCGTGGAGGGAAAACTCCCTAAAAGAAGTGCGAGCAAAGTGTGTAACAACAAAAGGGCAGACCTCCTCCCACACAGACACAAAAGAAAGTGCTGAAGGTTTTACGATGGCGTGGCCACTAAAACTACCATTTGAGGATGAGCCAACTTCTTTATCGCCTTAAGAAATCAGAGTAAACCATTGGAAACTCAAGCTGTAGGAAATCCCGCTGCTCAGATATAGTATCCACCGTGACACTGAATCGACATATCACTTTCAGAGAGCAAGGAGGCTGCCTGGCTTAACCTCCAGTGAAACCTTTCCCTGGCACTCAGTTCCAAGAAACAGACATTCTCTCAGCTGTATCAGAGACATGGCTTTTAGCTGTAATTACGGTCTGCTGATCCGGTGTAGCCCTAGTCAGACAGATCAGCACATCGTCATTAGAGTGGCAACCTAGTTTCTCTCCCTTGCACAGGGCTTTGGGCTGAGAGAGAGGACTGTTGAAAAGTTTGCCGGCTGTTGCCAGCTTTGCCTTTATCTAATCTTTTAGGAGCTCAGTTTCTCCAAGTGGAGAAATGTGTGCCACCTCTCATCTCACGGAGTTGCTGGGAAACAAACAAACAAAACGAACACAAAAAGGCAGTGTTCAAACATGTCATAACTGGGCACTGAATTGCCACAGATGAGTGTACCATTTCATCCTCTCTCTCACACCTACCTGGGGAAACTGGCACCCAGTGGGTCTTATTTTCTATTTTTCTATCCTTTTTTTCCCCAGGGCCTTTTCTCCTCTGAGTTAACCTAGTCTGAAGCCTTTGGGGCATGCTGTCATATTTTAGACGCAGAAGACTATTTCAGATTAAATGGTTATTTTCTCCCAATTCTTAAATAAAAAAAAAATGAATGTTTAATGGTGAGAATTTCAAGATAGCTGAAAGCCAGTATTGGAGATAATTTTAAGCAAAGAGCTCTTCTAGTATTTCCTAAAATCATACCTGTAACATTTGCCTAATTTATGAGCTCCTTAATATACACTTGTCTTCTCTTCCTCCCTCCCTCCCT
>NW_024355205.1:20459911-20525989 GCF_902729225.1 Pteropus medius | reverse complement strand
CCTTCCTTCTTCCTTCTTTCCTTCCTTCCTTCCTCCTTTTTTTAAAGACTACTTTTTAGAGCAGTTTTATGTTTACAACAAAATTGCAGTCAAGGTACAGAGATTTCCCATATGCTCCCTGTCCCTACGTATGCATAGCCTCCCCCATTATCAACATCACTCACCAGAACGGCATTTTCTCTCTCTCTCTCTCTCTGTCTCTCTCTCTTTTTCTTTCTTTCTTATTTTACCAAAGATGAACCGACATTGACATATCATAATCACCTACAGTCAACAGTTTACTTTAGGGGTCGCTCTTGATGTTGTATATTCTATAGGTATGGACACATTTATAATGGCATATATCCATCATTATAATAACATATGGAGCATTTTCACTGCCTTAAAATCCTTTGTGCTGTGCCTGTTGTTTCTCCCCTGGCAACTATTGATCTTTTTATTGTATCCATTTTTTGCCTTTTTAAGAACGTCATATAATTGGAATTATACAGTATGTAGCCTTTTCAGATTGGCTTCTTTCACTTAGTAATAAATATTAAAGTTTCCCCCCTGTATCTTTGTGGCTTGATAGTTCATTTCTTTTTATAACTGAATAATATCCCATTCTGGATGTACCATAGCTTATTTATCCATTCACCTATTGAAGGACATCTTGGTTGACTTTAGGTTTTGGCAATTCTGAATAAAGATGCTATAAACATCAGTGTTGCAGAAAAGTTGCAAAAATCAGACCGGCGATAAACCAAGCAGCACTCAAAGAGTTGGAGAACTCAGGTTTTTACGCCAGTGGTCCTAGAGGAGCTAGTGCTCTGAGGATCTGGGCCCGGAGCTCAGTTGCAACATTGCTTATATAGAACTTATTTGGCATAGGCTGATTGGTTAATTTGTCCTCAGACAGTTACAAAGCGCAGGAGTTACTAGGGATTACAGGCAGTTACATTTGTTGCTTAGACAGAACAAGCAAAAGGGAAGATGAGTCTTTAGTTAATTTTGAGTATGGCCTATGCAGCAAGCAGAACAAACAACTGATTAGCCTTTTGCGTGAAAATTCTTCTTCATTAGTGTGCAGGTTTTTGTGTGGATATAGGTTTCCACCTCCTTTAGATAAATACTAAAGAGTGTGATTGCTGGATCATATAGTTAGAATATGCTTAGTTTTATAAGAGACCACCAAAATGTCTTCCAAAGTGTCTGTACCATTTTGCATTCCCACCAGCCATGAATGAGAGTTGCTTCACATCCTCATCAGCATTTGGTGTTAGTGTTCTGGATTTCGACCATTCTAATAGGTGTAGTGGTATCTCATTATTGATTTAATTTGCATTTCCTTGATGACATATGCTGTGGAGCATCTTTTCATATGCTTATTTGCTATTTGTATATTTTCTTTGGTGAAATGTTTTTTTAAGGTCCTTGGCCGTTTTTTTTTTTAAATTGGGCTGTTTGTTTTTTCATTGTTGATTTTTAAAAATTCTTAGTATACTTTGCATAAAGTCCCTTGTCAGACATGTCTTTTGCAAATGTTTTCTCACAGTCCATGACTTATCTTTTTAATTCTCTTGATATTGTCTTTCTCAGAGCATGAATTGTGTCTTTGGTGTTACATCTAAAAAGTCACCATCATACCTAAAGTCTTTTAGGTTTTTGCCTATGTTATATTCTGGGAGTTTTAGTTTTGCGTTTTACACGATGTCTCCTATCCGTTCGAGTTAATTTTTGTGAAAGGTGTAAGGTTTGTGTCTGGATTCATTATTTTTCATGGGGATGCCTAATTATTCTAGCACCATTTGTTGAAGAGACTATATTTGCTCCATTGTATTTCTTTGCTTATTTGTTAAAGATCAATTAATTATATTTATGGGGGTTTATTTCTGGGCTCTCTATTCTGTTCCATTGATCTATTTGCGTGTTCTTTTACCAATACTACACTGTCTTGATTACTGTAGCATTATAGTAAGTCTCGAAGTTGGGTAGTGTCAGTCCTCCTACTTTATTCTTCTTTGATATTGTGTAGACTATTCTGGGTCTTTTGCCTCTCTGTATAAATTTTAGAATCGGTTTGTCAATATCCACACAATAACTTGCTGGGATTCTGATTGGGATTGCATTGAATCTATAAATCAAGTTTGGAAGAACTGACAATATTGAATCTTTCTATTTATGAGCATGGAGTATGTAGTCCAGTTAGGGGGTTCTTTGATTTCGTTCATCAGAGTTTTGTAATTTCTTTATATAGATCTTATACATATTTTGTTAGATTTATACCTAAGTATTTTATTTTTAGGATGCTAATGTCAATGGTATTGTGTTTTAATTTCAAATACACTTATTCATTGTTGATTTGTAGATAACAAATTGACTTTTGTATATTAACCTTGTGTCCTGAACCTTCCTTCTTTCTTTTTTTAATATATATTTTTTCTTTTTAAATTATAGTTGACATACAATTTATGTTAGTTTCAGGTATACACCATAGTGATTAGACATTTATATAACTTATGAAGTGATCATCCCAATAAATCTAGGACCCATCTGACACTATACATAGTTATTACAATATTATTGACTATATTCCCTATGCTATACTTTACATCCCTATGACTATTTTGTACCAGTTTGTACTTTTTAATCTCTTTTCCCTTTTCACCCATCTTCCCCAAGCCTCCTTTCACCTGGCAACCATCAAAATGTTCTCTGTATCTATGAGTGTGTTTCTGTTTTGTATATTTATTTATTTTGTTTTTTAGATTCCAAATATAAGTGAAATCATATGGTATTTGTCTTTCTCTAACTTATTTCACTTAGCATAATACCTTCTAGATCCATCCATGTTATGGATGGCAATATTTCATTCTTTTTTATGGCTGAGTAATGCTCCATTCTCTCTCTCTCTCTCTCTCTCTCTCTCTCTCTCTCTCTATATATATATATATATATATATATATATATATATATATATATATATATATATACACCACTTCTTTATCCCTTCATCTATCAATGGACAGTTAGGTTGCTTCCATATCTTGGCTATTGTAGATAATGCTGCAATGAATATATGGATACATATATCTTTTCAAATTAGTGTTTTGTGTTTTTTTCTGATAAATACCCAGAAGTGGAATTACTGAGGTTTTTTTTTTTACTCTTGTAATAGCCTTAATTTTAAAGGCTTTTTTTGTCTGATTTAAGTATTGCTACATCAGCTTTTTTCTCCCATTTCCATTTTCGTGAAAGATCTTTTTCCATTCCTTTACTTTCAGTCTGTGTGTCTTTTGATGTGAAGGGAGTCTCTTAAAGGCGGCATATATAAGGGGCTTGTTTTCTTATCCATTTAACCATCCTATGTTTTTCTGTTGGAGCCTTTAATCCATTTAAAGTATTTGTTGATAGATATGTAGTTATTGCCATTTTCTTCTTCTTCTTAAGGAAATCTTTTAACATTTTTTGTAATATTGGTTTGGTGGTGATAAACTCCTTCAGCTTTTTCTTTTCTGGGAAGCTCTTTATCTGTCCTTTGATTCCAAATGATAGCTGTGCTGGGTAGAGTAATCTTGGTTGTTGGTCCCTTCTGACCTGCAAAGTTTCTGTTGAGAAATCAGCTGATTGCTTTGTGGGAGCTCTCTTGTATGTAACTAACTGCTTTTCTCTTGCTGCTTTTAAGATTCTCTCTTTGTCTTTAACCTTTGCCATTTTAATTATGTTGTGTTTTGGTGTGGGCCTCTTTGGGTTCATCTTGTTCAGGACTCTCTGTGCTTCCTGAGTTGGAGGTTTATTTCCTTCACCAGATTAGGGAATTTTTCTGTCATTATTTCTTCAAATAGGTTTTCAATTCCTTGCTCTCTCTCCTCCTTCTTGTATCCCCGTGATATGAAGGTTGGTATGCTTGTTATTGTCCCAGAGGCCCCTTAAACTATCCTCGTTTTTTTGGATTTTTTTTTGTTGCTGTTCTGATTGGGTATTTTTTGCTACCTCATCTTCCAAATCACTGATTCGATCCTCTGCTTCACCTTTTCTACTGTTGATTTCCTCTAATGTATTTTTTATTTCAGTTACCATATTCTTCCTTTCTGACTGGTTACTTTTTATATTTTCTGTCTCTTTGGTGAAGTTCTTACTGAAGTTATTGAGCATCCTTATAACTAGTGTTTTTAACTCTGCATATGGTAGATTGCTTGTCTCCATTTTGTTTAGTTCTTTTTATGGAGTTTTGTTCTGTTTTTTCATTTGGGACATGTTTCTTTGTCTCCCCCATTTTGGCTGCCTCCCTCTGTTTGTTTCTGCTTATTAAGTGGAGCTGATGTGTCTCCCAGTCTTGGTAGAATAGCCTTATGTAGTAGGTGTGGGGGAGTCTGCCTGAGCTGGTGTTGCAGATATGTCCCTTGTGTGGGTTGTGTGTGTCCTCTTGTTGTAGTTGAGCTTTGATTGCTGTTGGCACATTAATGGGAGGGATTGACCCATAGGATGATTAGTCGTTAGGTCTGGCTGTGACTATAGCAGAGGAGCTGCTGTGCAGGGGTTGACCCTGTGGAGCAGGACTCACTTTAGTGGGGCTCTGATGCCTTCAGAGTCTGCCTTATGGGTATGTCATTTGTATAGGTGGTTTGGTGGTGCTCTTTTGTGGTCTGAAGCTTGCCACCAGACATGTTGGTTCTGGACCCTCTTTGGAGGGGCTCTGGTACAGACAAAGGTCAGCCGCTGCCTGTGCCCTGCTTGGGCCTCTTGGAATGTGCTACAAAGTGATCTGCAGGTTGCCACTTTTGCTGGGTTTGGAGGTGCTTGGAAGAAGCTAAGTTGTGAACCGAGGCCAGCTGCTGCTAGTGCCGGGCTTGGGGCTGCTTAGCAAGATGTATGGGGCATGCCGAGGCCTGATGCTGCTTGTTTGGGGTTTGTGAACCTTTGAGAAGTTTTAGGAAAGTCCGTAACATGAACCAAGACAGGCCATTTGCATGGAAAAGCCACCGAAAGGGGCTTAGGTGGGTTTGCAAGTTGGAAGGGGCGGGGTCTCAGGAAACTCAGAGACTCAGATATGGTGCTCATCTGAGCATGCAGGTTGGGTGGGGGTAGGGCTCAACAAAGAACAATGGCTTCAGCCAGCACTTCTGTCTGGGAGATAGCTGCTCCTCCAGCCCTCGCCCAAAAGCCAGATAATTTAGTTCCTCCCTGTACATCCCTGGTGACTTTGAGCTGCTGTGCCAGTCCTGGAGCTCAGAGTGTATGACTCTGTCAGTAAGTCAGTCAGAGTGGGTCCTTTAAGAGGAATGCCTGGGACTCTAGCAGTCCCCTGTGTGAAAACTCCACTGGTTTTCACAGCCAGAAGTTACAGAGACTTCTCTTTTTGGCACTGGAACCCTGGGCTGGGGAGCCTACTATGGACCCCTCGCTCCTCAAGGTGGACCTCCGCTGCTAAGATATTCCTCCTGATTTTAACTACCACATGTGGGTGTGAGACCAGCCCATTCTGTATCTCTGTCCTTCCTTCCAGTCTCCATGTGGCTTCTTTTATATGTCCTTAGTTATATGGGTCTTCTATATGTCCTTAGTTATATGGGTCTTCTGTAATTTAGTTGTACTTTTGACATAGTCGTGAGAGGAAGCAAGCACAGCATTTACATACTCCACCATTGTGACCAGAAGCCCTTCTTTCTTTATCAAATATTTCTGAACATCTACCATGTGCTAGACAGTCTCTAGTACAATCCTTCCTCCAGAAGCTCAGAGTTTAGTGAGCAAGGTAGATAAATAAACATAAAAATTGAAAACAGATGTTATTAAAAGGGATGTATTTCCTGGGCCTTGGTGGCACAGGAAAAAAATTTTTGGAGAGGTATGAAGTAAATCTTAAAGGATGAGCCTTACATGAAGTGAAGGAACAAGGACATTGTAGACAGAAGATGACATAAAGAGAAATAGATGAGAAACAAGATTGTTTTTCAAGACTCTGTGTGACTGAGCAGCAAAAGACAGGGCCGAAGAAGTAAGTGGGGTCACACTCTTATTAAGGACCTTGCTTTTTATTCTATAGATCAATGACTTTTTTTCCTAAGTGATTTTAGCAGCGGACTTTTTTTTTTATTAGACTTTTTGTTTTTAATACAAAAGTAAAATTAAGAGGAAATCTAATTAGTATGCATTTATTTTGTAAATTGAAATAATAAAAATACTGACATTTGTTTCAATATAAAATTGCTATAAAGAATATCAGTGACAATTATTTCACATATTAGCCTCAACTTTACAAATCTTTTATGTCTGAGTTCTGTTTGTTGTACAGTGGGAAGATAATTTTGATTCACAGAGATAAGTAGTTGTAAATGGTAACAATTTAAAAATGTTGTCTGGAAATCCCAGGATACTGTTCTATAAAAAGAGATAGAACAGAAGGTTTAGTTCTTAGGTCTACACAAAAATTAAATTCTGGTTAGGATGACTAGGAAGATGATGGCACCAACAACAAAAACTGAATATACCAGGGGGTAATTTCCAGGAAAAAAATTAGCTCAGTTTTTAAAATTTTCTGTTTAAGGTATTTTTTTTATCAGAATATAAGAAGCTTATTATAGTTATGGAAATAATCAGTTTATTAAAATCAAACATGAAATAGATATATTTTTAGAGTTGTCTAGCCTCATTTTTTTTCTGACCTACTGTGGCCGGCTTTTAGTAATAAAATTTTAATGCTTCTTTTAAGAAACTCTTCACTTCTGGAAATTCTGACAGCTGCTCAGGCCGTGGTTCAGAATTTTGCTGCTTCCTCATTTCAGATTTCTTGACAGATGCATCCAGACCAATGTCGTTTTATATTTAGCCAAGTTGGAATAGTTCAGAGGGACTCTTGTGTCCTTTCTGATTGCTAAACACATTTAAGCTAGGTCATGCCACCACTCTTCTCCCTCAGTCAAGCTGAATGAAAATGTATTTATTTATTGAATGGCTTGTTGAATAGCAAAATGTTCTTGATGTTTCCCAGCACTATGGCACCATCATCATTCATTTATTCATTCACTTAGTTATTCACCCAGTGGAAATAGATGCTAGGTTCATCCTTGATTTTGAAAATAAATGATTATATGAATTTGCTAAGACTGACATAACAAAGTATCACAGACTGGTTGGCTTAAATAGCAGAATTTGTTTTCTCAGATTTCTGGAGATTGGAAGTCCAGGATCAGGGTGCCTTGAATCAAGGTGAAGGTATGGTTTCCTCTGAGGCCTCATTCCTTGCCTTGCAAATAGCCACTGTCTTGCTGCCTCTTCATATAGCCTTTTGTCTGTGAGTGCACCTCCTGGTGTTTCTTTACATGTCCAATTTCCTGTTCTTATGACACCAGTCAGAATTAGGGCCCACCTTGATGTCACATTTTAACTTAATCATCTCTTTCAAGACCTTATGTCAAAATACAGTCACATTCTGAGGCACTGGCACTGGGGGTTAGGGCTTCAACATAGGAATTTTGGAGGATGCGATTCAGCCCATAGGAATGATTGAATATTTTGCTTTGAGTCTTATAAAAAAGATAAATCTGACTTCAATAGATTCAAATTTTCTCCATAGCATCATGACTTCTTCCATTTTTATTTTTATTTTGATGGGATTCAAACCAATCTTTCCCTCTCTCATGGGAAAAAAGAAGATAAATCTTTTCTTCTGGAAGATATTATACAAAATACAATATTTCTCAGCCTTTTTACTGTCCCAACACATAGGAGGCATGTTACATATCCACAACAAACGAATCCTTACTAAGCTTGAGCTGTAAAATCTCTTATTCATAACCTGGGTTTAAAGTCTTATCTCCTTAAGAATACTGTCTAAGCTACTTTAACAGAGATCCCAATAATACCCTGGCTTAAGAAGAGAGAAATTTGTTTTTCTCTTCTGTGATATCCCATAGTGAAGCAGTACAGGGCGAGATGGAAGCCCCACCTATCCTCAAAATACAGGTTCTATCTCTTGACCATTTAGATAGGCATCCTTATGTTTACCAGAAGTGTTACTGTATAATCCTGCTAGGTAATGGGCACATGAATCTCTTTTCTAGAAGACTGGGTGTTTCCCTGACTCTGTCCTTGTCCCTTGGGCCTTTCAGCATTTGCTCGTGTCATCACCTGTAGTCATCACCTGCCACATGAGTGAGAGGCTATGGCCTTTCTATTAACCCTTAGCTTTACTCATAAGTTATTCATCTTTGAGGAGGGACAGTACTGGTTTCTCATGAACAATATAAGATGTGAAGTATCAAATATGATTTTTTTAAACCAGTGGAAATTGTTCTACTTCAGAGTTTTCTAAACTCTTTTGGTTCATGGTGCCATTAGTGTCTTAATAATTTTTTTCGTGACATCCCTGGGCCAAAAACCTGCAAAAACCTAACAGTTTTATATCTTAAGTTATTAGGTGCAATCATCTTAATAAATATTTATGTTTTAACAACCAAGTATCTATTTAGAAAACAAATATATATACATATGTATGTATGTATGTATGTGTATACACACACACACACACACACACACACACATAAAGAAAAAGTAGTATTCAGTTTTATCCTTGAATAAATATAATTCTTAATGGGCTTCATGTGCCTCTTGGGCACTGTACACCTTCACCAACTTTGGAATGTCTGGACACTGATGTTCTCATCTCCTGTTCCACATTGATTTTCATGTGCTACTTGTTTTTTATTGCAGCAATCATTGAAAGCCCAGTTTTGCAAAGAAAGGAGTGTCACTGAAAAAACAGTAGTAGTATGATCTAATGAAACTGTGAATCACCTCATGGTAATAGTAGTGTCCAACAGATGCTGCTGTGATGTCCTTGAAAACTTTGAGTATCCTCTTCAGTCTCCTGAATTCTCTGTGGCACCTGGAGCACCTCAGGGCACAGTTTGGTAACTGCAGTGCTAGGTGAAGGAAGATGAAAAAGACATATTCCATGTCAGGAGTCCGATTATAGTATGGCATATAGGAACGTGGTCATTTAGGTATCCATCCCATAAGGCAAGGTACCTCAATCAAGACACAGTGGGCATTTTTTTTTTTTTTTTTGGTCTCTTTGGTATCTGAATCCCCTTCCTAAATTTAGGAAATCTGTACTAAGTGTTTCTTGGGTGATAGAGCTCATTTTCCACTGTAGAATCTGAATCGACCTGACGTCTAGTTTTCAGTCTCCCGTGAGCAAAGGCCTTGATTCTTAGGCTTGGCAATCAGACCCACACGTCTCAAATTTCAAGTGAGAAACTGTTAATACAGAGAATCAGGAACATTGAGGAACTCTTTCTGGATATGTAGTATCAATGTGCACACTGGCAACAAAGGCAGCAGTAGGGCAGGTGTCAGTGCTGGCAGCATGAGTGGCAGTGGCCCTAATACGTGGCTATGTTCTCACTGGACTGTTTCTGTGACATGATTTTGGCTGTGGTTTGGGTGGTGTAGCCTCTCTTCTATCTGCCCATTCATAGTTCTCTAGTGGACAACCAGATATTCTTCCAGTAAATATCTTTCTCTGTTTAAATCAGCCTAACTACTCTTAAAGGTGGGACAAATAAAAAGGAATATGACCACAGATGTCCAATACCAGAGGAGAGGCAAGATTACAGAGAGCATATTGCACTGATTTCACCAGATGAAACGAGGGTCTGAGAAAGTATTGAGATGTGCCTTCTGAGAGCTCTGGATATTTAACAATAACCATTGGAGAACCAGTCCTCAAATGCTGAAAAGCAATTTACGAGGAGGGTTTAGAGAATATGGGCAGATTTGAGAGAGAGGAAGACTTGGAAATTTAGCACAGACTGCATCAGGCTCTAGTAGGTGAGTTTCAAAATGACACCTTTGTTGGAAGTTTGTAAAGTAGATGTCTTTAGGGAAGTAGGGAAGTTTGTAAAGCAGATGTCTTTAGAGATTATGTTCAGAAAATCTGCAGGCTCCCAAGGAAGGCAGGGTGATGCACTCTAAAGGGGAGTTAGCCAGGGCAACAACAAATAGAAATCAGATCTGGGATAAATGTTAGGTTGATGAGAGGATGAATTTTAGGTGGAATTATCCAAGTAGGAGAAATAAGGATGGACAAGATTTATTTGGGTGATGAATGCTTTCTGTAAATCCAGAAGTCATTAAATTTATATTTGTCACTAGCTGACACTCCATAAGGCCAAATCTAGAGGAGTGTGTTAGAAAACTAGGCTCAGAAAGCAAAGAGAAAGGAAAGCAGAGTCTACCTGCAATTTAGGAGGCAGGTAAAATGTTTGAAACTCAGGTGAGCCTACCTGAAACAGGAAAGGAACAATATCAGGAAATGGAATACTAGAAGCATATTCATGACTGAAGAAAAAGTTGTAGCAGGAAGAATTGTTCTATAGTAACACAAGTTCCTCAAGATGTAGAGGCAGATGTGGAGGTATACATAGTAGAAGACGTGAGTCTTTTCTTGCTTCAATACAATAGGACATGCATTTATGAACTCTTGGTAAAATAAACTTAGTCCATATTATTGGAATTCACAGATTGTTTGGCTTCCACGAGATGAAGCAATTTCAGATGTGACTCATTTTATTCCATGGTAAGTGAAATCATGATGTCATGTACACATGCCATTGTTAGGTACCCATAGGCTCGTGGGACTTTCATGCTCTTAGGAGAACTATGTGGTGAAAGTATTTGGCACAAGAGCCTCTCAAATATTAGGCAACATTGTAATTTATGTTATCTGCTCAAAAATAATTGCTGCTTATAGCAGTGCTGTTAAATATCTTTAATGTGAAATCTTATATCATTTCTCAAAACTCAGTTTAAAAACAATTGCCTAACTTGTTTTAATTACGTTTTAGTGTTCTAACCTACCCACCCATCTCATTGACCTACATGCTCTGTGTAAACTGTCCCATCTATGTTCTCGTAAAGCAAGACCTTGTACACCAGCTCTTAACCTCTGTCATGGGAAGAAGGTAGTTTTATCCAGAAGAGGGATCTCTTACATTATTACACTACTATGGGGATATATTGCTTTTATACTGTTGAAATTGTGAAATGTGAGACAATTGGTTGTGAGTTTGGATCAAGATTCAATTTTAGGATTCATTTTTCCTTCTAGGATGGTCAAAGACAAAGAAGGAAACCAGCAGGTTGGGAAGAAGCCCCTGGTAATTAAAGGAAATTATCTCATGGAAGATGTATATTGATTCCATTGGTCAACCAATGCACCTGAATATTCCTCTGGGTACTGAGCATAAAATGTATCAGAGAGTCTTCCTTATCACTTTAGAAAATAGATGTGGGAAGAACCTTTCACATCTGACCACAAGTAGCATTTTAATATTATAACCTACTATTTCTTCCCAGTACACTAAGTAACCACCCTACAGAGTTCTTGCCTCTTGATGTTCTTTCTATTTCAAGATCTTCTGTGATTTTGTCCTTTGTTCCTGCTCTTGTTTCTTTAACAAAATCCTAAGTCTTCTTCCTCTCTGGTGTAGTTATTTGCTCTGTCGTTTGTGCCCCCACAATGCTTGATTCATAACTCTGTAAAAGCATAACGTCTGTGTTACTGTTCTATTTTTGTTGTCTTTTACCTACACCACATGGACAGAGTCTATTGCTTAGTCATCTTTGATCCTGCCTCATTGCAGGGATACTCAAAAACGCTCTCAAAATGTCAAATTGCATCCTGTACTTTAGTGTATGTGTGGTCAAACTCACTATCTTGAATGTTTAAGGTTGAATGCATGCGTTTGTCTCGATTTTCACTTCTATAGTGATATGTTGTCACTTAAATTAACTGGACATTTTGTTTCATCTGTTAAAAGTTGCGCTTTTCTAGATGACTTCTAAGATGCTTTTAGTCTTACACCTTAGTCTATAATTCCAGTGTGACCTTGGGCAAGTTACTTAATCTCTATGTTTAATGAAGAAAATACTTCCAAATTCCAATGATGGTTGTGAGGATTAAATGAGATAATATCTGAAATGAATTGAGATTGGTTCAGTAAATAAATGTTTACTGAGCATCTGCCCAGGTGCTAGGAACTGTGCCAGGTATTAGGGCTATGGAGATGACTAAATCACTATCCAACTCAGGGGGAAGTTAAGATCTGGAAGCCTTGCCTGGGACATAATATGGACCCAGTAACTGTTCGTTCCCTTCCTCCTTTCTCTCCCTGGCCTATCAGTTATTTAGGATTTGGAAAATGGAATGAGAAGATAGTTTTACATTTTACATTTATTTCTTACATGATATTAAATTACTTCAAGACCTGAAGCTAAAGCTCATGTCATTCCTTAATAACGAAGGGATGACATAATTTGGAAATAACGAGGCCAGACAAGAACAATTCTAGTTCACGCGGGAGTTGCACGCTCCCAGAAGAAGAATGTTGTGGGAGTAACCAGTCTAATGTTCTTTTAGCCTGAAAATGGCATTTAAGATGTCCTTATATTATAAGGGGGAAAAAAAAAATCACTTCTGGTTTATTAGCAGAGGAACAAAGTAAATACAGTGACTAATTTTCCTAATGCAGGAGTTTTATATATGTGTTACATGTAATGAAACAATTGCTTAAGAGGGTGATGCTATTATTTTCAAAACAAGCCACCCAATGGGTTTGGCTTCCAGGAAAACTACCTACACATTAAAAAATGTACACTAGCCATCAGTTTTGACACTTTCCTCCTGCTCTACTGGTTTGTTTCACTTCGCCTCATTTAGCACCATGTCTCTGTGTCATTCATTTACATATGTCTAAAGTTGTGGTCACACAACACCAGACTTCTTGATGAAAATGAGCAATCCAATGATTTCTTTACAAAAATGTACTTAACTACCCACAATTTTTAAAATACCAAGATAACTAAGTCAGAAAATGCTGAACTTTTTTTTTCTTTTTTAATTATTAACTCTTTGGCTGCTATTGTGGAGTTTGGCTAATTGTGTTAATATACTGAGTTATATCAATAACGAATAATGGATAATTATCAAAGTAGAGGAAGGAATTCTTGGTAGAGGCAAAAGAATCTCAAATAAACCTTGAGTAGAAAGGAGTGTTCAGGGATGTCAAAAGTTTATTTGGATTGCAAAGTGGGCAATGAAGCTCATATGAGTGATTGTGCCTATATAGAAGTAGTCCTGCATGCAGTTCCAAAGAGTGGGACACTGTTCTGTGTGTGGTAGCCACGGAATGTTTTTAAGCAGGATAGTGCAAGTCTTGTATTTGTACTGGCATTTTGTCAGTCTGCCCACATGTCTCTATGCCCACACTGCCGGTGTGCCTGCTACAGGAGTCCGTAAAGACATCCAGAATTCCAGGTCCAAGTGCCATTCAAGTCTCCAGCTGCAGCATCTAGAATGTAGAAGCCTAACTCTGGAGCAATGGAGCATTTAGGATGTGTAGCTGGAGGAGAATCTCTGTAGTCCTAGTGGGAAGAGCATAAGGACTGCCCTGGAGCATCAGCAAGGGACTACAAGATTGCTGCTGTTTTACAGACAGAATGAAGTGTGCTTATAGCACTTACCTCCATTTGCAACTGTGAGGATTCTGTCTCTGTGCAAATGATATGAATTGAGTAGCATGTCAAATGACACCAATGCAAACTTGATTCTTTAATAGAAAGCCCGAACTTTGTTTATTCTGAGAATCAAAGTCATTGTTTTTTACCCACCCTAGACCTACCACATTGAGAGAAGAAACTGAGGAAGTGTCACAAATGCATGTGATAGCAGACCCCGCAACAGCTGCCACCATTCTATGGAGAAGCACAATGTAGTGAGGAAAGATGGCCTCAGCTCAAGAGTTGGTCATGTCTTTTCTAAAGGAAGTGCTTTTTTCTGCCGATGATTGGTGTAGAAGTGGCCTGCGACCCAATTCTAGTCACTGAGATGCATTTCACAAAGTTCTCTCAAAGTGCTGGATGAGAAATCAGCCCATCTCCTACTGACTATGAGCAGGGAGCATATAGCTACAATTTTACTGGAAGCCACCATCCTAGGACTTCAAGGTTAAGTTAAGTTAAAGCTTAGGGCTGAGAATAAAGATAGAAAGAAGCGAGGTCTTGATGTCATAGTTGAGCCTTTGAATTAACTGGCCCTGAAACCCATTCCACCTCTGGCCTTCCAGTTAATGATAATTAGAATATTTCTGTAAACTAAAATGGTTTAAATATATATATATATATTGCACTTGTTTTCTACTTCATTGTGTTATATCACCCCTCTTTTTAGAATCATGCATCTTGGCTCTGCTCTTTCTTCCACAGTCATCCCCTTGATTCTTAGGTCATTCTTTTATATTCATTTAGGAAATTGATACCTGACTGATATGTGTCTTCTCAATTCCTGCCATCATCCTTGGTAATTTCGATATCCTTGGGATATCATGTCCAGCATCCTTACATCAGGGACACTGAACCCCTATTCTGATGACTTTTACTTTCATTCCTCCCCAGCACTCATTTCTGAAGTCACATTATCATAAAATGTGCTTTTCCATTTTCTGACCACAATACTCTATCCCTGTCACTTCTTCCTTCCTTTCAACTAAACCTGTTTTTCTACCTTATCACACCTCCCAGCTCTGGCTTCCTTCCTGGTTTCCCATTTGTCAAGTTCCTTCCTAGTTTCACTTCTCTCTCTGAACTAATCCAGAACTTATGTTTGTGCATCCCTCTTATTGGTACCCTACTTCTCTCTCCCCTTTGGCCGTCTACTAGTTTTCAATAGTCCTTAGCTTTTGAATGATACGGCCACTATTTTTATAGCTAGTATTTCTGGGTGAGGTGTTGCTGGAGAAAAAGCACATAATTAGACTGACTCCATTTAAGTTCATTATTTTCAATTCATCTAGACATAAGTACTATTCAGTGTTCTTTATATTTATACATTTCCGTGATATTGACCATTTGAAACTTTTATCTACTCTTCAAACCTCTATCCATTTTCTTACTCCCTCATTCTTAGCAGATGTCCTGGCTTCCTGTTTCACATAGAAAATAGAGCCACCAATATAACTTACTTCTCATATTCTTCTCTTTAACCTTGCTGCTTCTTTCTCCATCTTTCCAATTTCTGCTTCTGTCTCAAAGAGAGAAGCACTTAGTGGAGAAAGACCTTTCTATGGTTATTCTTGACTTTTGAAGTTTTGCCAGTTCTAGTTTTAACCAATGATTAGTCAGATCCACGTGTGTCTTCTCTATTCACAATCTCTGGGTTCCTGCTTTCTCTGGTTCTTTCTCATGGAAATTGGCACGTGCTGGCTTGGTCCTGGCAGATTCAGTAGCAACCATTTCCTAAGATGCAGTTTGCCAGAGCAGGTGGTCTTTGACGACCCCATCCTCACCAGCTGATGGCAAGGGAGTCACCTGAGCTGTTGAAGGGTCAGTAACCAGCCGCCAGGGGAGAGCCCCAAGCAAACTGTTTGCCCACTAACCTCTATGTTCCCTTAACACTCTGTGACCAGACTTCTACCTCATGCGCTGCTTAGCTCCCTGGTCATCTCTGGGATTAGAACTTCCGTAGAAGTTTGCCTGTTTGGCTGGTGCCATCAGTCAGGTTGCTATTAGTGCAAAACCACTTTTGTGAGAATTTTAAGCGGAAAGAAAATCTTGTTAGAAGGATGTTGAAAGCTCCAAGTATCAGTGAGAGACTGCAGGAAAAGTGTGACAAAAGGACAAGAAGCAGGGCAGCTCCAGAAGATCAGGAGGAAGGAAGCACAACAGACATCTGACTAGGAAGCTGTGGCTTTGCTACAGACACTGTCACTATTTTTGGAGCTACGAACAGATTCTAACTGTTCAGTTTTCTTTGTGTTACTTACTCAGAATTCAAAGTCTTGAGCAAAAGCCTTAGATTGGGGGAACCTGAGTCGCTTGCTTATGTCGCGACTGTCAGGGTAGGAATGAAGGTGATGGCAGGGAGGAAAGGATCTGATTCCTTCATGTTCCGTAGTGGGAGGTGGGGTGCTTCCGCCAATCAGGACTACTCGAGTAGCCGCCTTTTTGGCTTTCCAATATCCGTGCACATTCTTATAGTTATGAAAAAGATGGTACTGCTTAATGTAATACCTGAAAATAAAAGCATCCCCTTCCTAAAGGGGTAAGAATCCTGATTTACTTCACTCAGTCACAAATTCAGTGGTAAAAATTTTCACTTCATTTACTTGAAAAGGGAAATGCTGCCATTTTCCTTATAAGGCAGGTAGCAAGATCTAAAAATAGTCGCACCTCTATTGTCTCTGAAAATTAGCTTAAGGAATTTAGAACCATTACAGCACAAAAGCAGCAGCATATTTATTTCATAATGTGATAACGTACCCCCAACCTAATTTCCAACTAATTTTCTTTTAGAAAAATTTCACTAGGCTTTTTTTGCCTGTAGAAAAAGAGGCACAGAGGGGAGTTCAATGTTGAAGTAAGAACATTCTCTCTATGAAATCATGGTGTAACCCAAGGATTAGTAAATTTCTGTGATATATATAATGAAATAACAGACCACAAACACACAAATACCAGTTCTCCCAACTTCCTCCGCTAGAGACTTCCTCTATCTGTTGACATTCCCTGATCTACTCTTAAATGTGAATCCCACCTAGCATAATCATGGTCTGAAAAACAAGATGAGAGGATAAAGCATTTCAGAGAAACCTTTTAAATGGTAAACATGAATGCCTGCCTTTTCTACCTCTGCTTCTAGCAAAGGGGCTGAGAACCTCTGGAAACATTGTTAAAACTAGATATTTTCTTACACACTCTGTCAACCCAGTTAAATCACATGGGGTGGGTAGCTTATTTACTTTCTGTTAACAGTCTGGCAAACTTAAGCTAAATGCCTTTAATTAAGAGTTACATTTCTCTAGACTGTTCATACCATAGACTAGGACACCAATAAAGATTTACACAACCCCACTTGCTGGAATTTTCTCTATCATCTTGATTATCAGTATTGAAAGACAAAGCTAAATGCTTTTACGGAAGTGCTCAACAGGCTTCTTGGGGCTTTAAGACTAGAAATTGCTTTGTTTATTAGCTGTTATTCTCAGGTAGACCTCAGAGGTTATGAAATCTTGTGTGCCTAGTCTTTAGTATAGAATAATATTGCTTCATACCAATTTATAAGGATTTAAGAGTTAACCGATTAGAATGATTATAAAACTTTATTAGTATATCAATTATTTATATAAACATCATAAGTTAATTTGGCAAGTCAAATTGTTTTGTGTCTTATTTGCATTTCTGTATTGGAGTTTTCACAGTTTATATCCCCTTTAATAGGTACAGCAGGCAGGGAAATGTGCTGGATCTCCTGCTGTGCTGTGGATAATTGTGGAGACCCCCAGCTTCTGGCCTCTCAATCTATTATTGCATTTCCCCAAGGGATACACTTCCCACAAGCTGCTTTCAGCCAATGACTAAGCTTGGCAGGTACACTAAGGCTGGTCGATTCTTGCAAAAAGCAAGTTTCCTCTGCAGGGCAATTTTGTCTTGAAGATTCCGCAATGGCCTGGCTGAAGCATCTTAGAATGATCCTGAAGTCTGAGTCTCTACTTACCCAATCCTTCATTTCCTCTCACCTTCACAGTCAGACCTGCACTGTGGTCTGAAGGTTTGCCTCCCACTTTTTTTTCCCCTCCCATTTTTTTCTCTAATAGGTGTTTTAAATATATCTCTTGTATGTTTAATCCCATCTTGGTGTCTACTTATTTTAGAGTGTCTTTTGAATTGTTTTACCATTTACAGTTTTCAAAGTGACCAATCTTTCTTTTAAAACTTTTTTTTAAATAAAATTTTTGATTTATTTCTTCCTTATTTTTTAAAAAATTTATTTTTAATTATAGTTGATATACAACATTATATTAGCTTCAAGTGTACAACATGGTGATTCACGTCAATGTGACCAATTTTTCTGTTTGCTGCGTCTGCTAATTCTCATCATGATGATTCATTTCTTAATGTATACTGCAATTTTTTATGGAGATCTATTTGCAGTAAAGACTTGTTGAAGGGCTCTTTGATTCTTAGGTTATGAATATCAAATATCAGTTTTGAGTTTTCTTTTGAACGAGCCCTGGCAATTTCAATGATCTGGAGGAATTATAGTATATCCATGTGTTTATATTCATGATTTTTTCCATTCATGTCAGACCAATCTATTATGTCTCTATATGTCTCAGTAGGATTCTGTAGTATTGATTATTATCTTCTGAGTAATTGTTACAAATTCCGTGTACATTGCTATTGCTCCTACTCCTTCTATTAGCTTCATTTAACTTTTTAAATCATCTGTCTTATCCTGTTTCCCTTGAGTAGTTTATAAACTCCTTTGGAGAATGTATCATGTTTTGTTCTTTTTGTGTTCTACTTGTCTTCAAAAAGACCTACCATAATAACTGTTCAATGAACATTTTAAAAATGGTGGTTCCATGGGAAGTTTTAAAAATGTGCATTGACTAGTGAAGAACTATATCCCTCACCAAAACAAGATTCAGGCTTTGGAATGGAAGTGATGATGTTTTGTTTACGGTTTGTGAGAATTGATAAATTATCGAAGAGTGTCTTATTAATACGAATCATGACACTGGGGTCACATGAGCAACAAGGTCACCTCTATGCCTGCTTTTTATTTCCTTAGAGTAAATCTTTTTACTTCAATTATTGCTATGGCTACCAGCCAAGGCAGGTGAAAACAGACTGTACCTTGTCTTAGCTGTACTGTGAGAATGCTGCTTTCTCTCCTGGCTTCTCTGTCACAGCCCAGGGGAGATGCCTGTGGGAACCTGTTTAGTCATTCTGCTGCATGGACAAACCCAAAAGGGAGATAATGTTAACATCTCAATGGGGCAACTCTTTGGGACCAGTGGAGGATGGGAGACTAAAAGACTACTTTTTGATCCCTATGGTGAACAACTCTGAATCACATTCTACACAGCTTTTAAAAGAGTCTCCAGTAGAGTCAAGGTCCACTAGCCCACACTGGGAGCCAGTTTGATAATACACCCTTGGTTTTTCTTTGACTTCCCAATTCTGCTCTACCAACTCTTTTATTCTTGTTTCTTAGGATTAATTGCCCCCAAATTACTTTTACTTTGTCACAGGCTCTGCTTTTTGGGGGGGGAACCCAAGGTAAGACAACTAAACTGACATATTTAGAACAGTTGGCGAAGAGGCCTAACTTCCATGAAGAGAAGGTTCATCTTTATCAACTAATTTATAAATCTTATTTAGAAACGTATGTCTCATTGAGAACATATTGGCCAAGTTCAAGAGTCAAGGCCAAGTTCAAGCTTTTAGGATCCCAGAGCTTTGGCGAGATCTCCAGAAAGACAACTCCAGTTCTGGTGGAGGAATCTTGAAGCCACAGATGCCAAAGAGTGTTCAGCTGGTAGGGAGAAGCAGGGAGGTGGACTGACACTGCAGGGCCCCAAACACCAGGACTTAGGACTTCAAAAGAAGCTACATGTTGTTTTCTATATTTTTAACTCTATTTTCTTGACTATCCTCTTTTTTTTTCTTTCAATAGAAACAAAACAAAACTGGTGTTGTTTAAAAGATGTGTTATATGAATCAAGATTCTGGTGGCCAGAGTGTGTAGACCAGATGGCTAACAGGTCCTGCAGCATGCTCCTTTGATAAAGCCCATTCTTCTTTGACTGATAAATCAATATGTGACAATAAGACACTCAGGGGTTGAGGCCAAAGAGAATAAAATATTCCTTAGGTGCTTTAATCCTAGTTGTTTTTTCTGCCTTGACCAAATTTTGACAGTGCATATCTCCATAAGCTGGAGAATTGTGTGTGTATGTGTGTGTTCCTTTCACAGTGGCTCAGATAAGCCTACTCATAGTAGAGGATACTGGTTTGATTTTTAACCACAACTCTTTTTGGAGTTACGCCAAAAGGAGCTAGAAAGGGACTTATGAGACAGAGAAATCTTGTATATCTCTTGAGTAAACATTTACAGATGGACTGGTGTATAAATTTATCATACCAAAAAGAGCCAATTTTATATGAAGTATGACTTTCTCATACTTCAAGATAAAATAGGTTGTTTTATAAATAATAGGTGGTAGTGAAAACAATAAGAACAAATTATCAAGAATCTATCTATGCTAGGCTAGATACTGTGGCTAGATATTTTCCATATACCATTTCCGTTCCTCAGAACAACGTTGCAAGGTCAATATTATTCCTCCTTATTTTCCAGTGGAAGAAAGTGAAACTCAGAATTTCTCACCCAGGGACATACAGCTGGTGGATGGTAGTGCTTAGATTAGAATAATAATCATCAGCATCATAATCATGAAGATTGATGGCACTTATTGTGTACACACTGATGACTACACCTGGGATGAGCACCTTACATATATTATTTTATTTGATGCCCATAATAACTTCTTAAATTAGTCATATCATACCCATTCTCTATATGAAGAAAGTGAATTTTGAAGGTTAAGTAACTTCATCAAGGTCATACAATGGCAATATAGCAGCTCTGGAATTTTAACTGACTGGTGAAGGGCTTTAATGCCTTCAGCCATTACACCAAGGACTGCTCTGAAAACAGATTTCTTATATTCTGCCCTCTGCCTGTCTCAGTCGACATGTGTCTATCAAGCAAGTGCAGGGGAAGTTTTATTTCTCATTGTTTCCCTCAAGGGTCTGACTAATGCTGCTCTCTTTAAGGAACTGCTAACATGTCTAGTTTAAGTGATGTGCAAAACAACTGATGCGAATAAAACCTCTTCCTCCAAGGCCTCTCTTATGCATGGTTCATTTTCTGGACTAACAAAACCTAGCGGTGGCCCTGCAGAACCAGCCAATGAAACATTGGTAATTCCAGTGCCTCTTGAAGCAACGAGCAAGATTTAATGAAAAATAGCCACGTTTTATGGTAAATCAGTTTCATTTGTGAGAATTCCTGGAACATTGTCTAAGGAACCGTGACAAGGTGGAAACTAGATTGATGATTGATTCAGATATCTACTGTTATACTCTCCTTCCTTCTGACACAGCATATTTTTTCCTTAAATAGAAGAATGATAGATCCTCAGGATGAAAGGTAGGGAGAAATAATGTCATGTAGGTTGCATAGCAACTTTCTGGGTTTTAGCAAAGTGTCTTTGAAATTTTTGTGTTCGGAGAAGAACCTAAGAACAATACAACAGAGGGAAGCAACAGTCTCATTTTTATTTCTAGAGTTAGCAACAAGGTGTCAGACAATTTTCTTATTTTCTATTTGAATTCTTAAAATGCCCAGCCTCTCTTTTTACACTCATCCCTTAAAATGTCTCACCTAAATAGAAAGCATGAGTTTTGTTGAGAGTTTCTTAAAATAAACAGAAGATCTATTAGCTAGTTCCTAAATAGCAGGACAATACAGCCCACAAAAATATAGTTTCCACACACACTTGAATACATAAACTAAAGAGGTATGTGTATGGTTACAGATGGGACCCACAGCTCATTAGCTGTACTATGTTTATATCTGTAAATTGAGCTTTTCTCTTTTAAGAATTTCTAGAATTTTCTCCAGGGTTTAAGATTTTTGTGTATTGTATTTGATACAAGTGTAAGATTACATTATAGGTAATACCTGAGGAGAAAAGATGAGGAATTCCTGATTATAATCTGCTAATTTATGAAATAATTTTTATCCCCCTTCCTTTCCACGTCCCTTATACGGTTTGTGGTTTTCCTTTACTGCCTTTCCTCTTAGCTTCTCTGAATAGGGACACCAATGAGTTATTATTATGCAATCTCTGTTAAGAGATCATGTCCCACAAGAGGGCTATCCAGCTGCTCCGGGCTAGCTTTTGATTTGACAGGGTCACTAGAAAAATAATCTCTGCCCATGATTTAACAAAGTCCAGACTCAAGAGTGAAAGAGCAGAACCCAGGGGGTTGATCTGATTTTCCAAATCTTCTAATGTAAATTGAATAGTCTCACAAGGTGGCCTTTCATAGGCTAATAGCTTCACTTTCTTCTTGCATCCCAAATACGGGAGTCCCCACGCCCCAAAAAATAAGAGGAAAGGGAGCTCTAATATTTGTTGAGTATCTTCCTTAGGTAAGGTATTTACTATGGTAGATCACAGTAAAGAAAACCTTAAGTTCTTTAATTGACAGATAAAAAGACCGAGGTTCAGAGTGGTTCGATATCTCGGAAATTACACAGCTAGGCACTTATGGGTGAGAATTCCGGCTTAGACCTCTCCTTTTCCTGTCCTACCGAGCTTGGTTCTGCTGTGCTAGTAAAAGCAAGGAGTGGCTTTCTGAGGAGCCTGCTGCCTACGGCAACTGCTGACATTAATTAGGTTATTTCCCTATTTTTGAGTTTAAGGATTTGAGTTTAATTAGCAAATGTTTTATAATGGAATCCTAGTGAAAAATAGTGCCATGAACATTTTTACCAGGATTTAGTGCTAAATATTATTCTTTGTATCTATCAATTTTTCATGGCTTTATACGTAAATGTACTCAGAAGAAGTGAGGAAATATGTCCCCATTAACAGAGGGTTTTGGGGCACCAGATACACATCTACCAGGAAGCAGCCTCTGATAATAGCCTCCATACACAGCTTTGCACAAAATGTATCATTGGTGAAAATTTAAAAATGACCTTTCCCTGAGCTCTTGAGGAGGGTAAGTCAATGATGAAAAAGTGTCATCTATACCACATTTTCTTTAGTTCCAATCAGAAAATGTTAGTTAAGATTTCTGAAAATCAAATTACAATCAGGCAGTTGGTGTTCTAAAAGCCAGTATCTGTTAGGCTGTAGTAGCAACAAGAACATAGCAAAGAAGAATAAGTGTGCCCCCCTCGCCCTTTATTTTCACAATTTCCTTTTCCAGATTGCATAATAACGTCTACTAGCAACAAAAAACTCAGCTAATTAAAAACCCACTGTTCATGCTTTGGAAGGAAATACTGCTGAATAACTCATTTCTGAGTAAATATTCCTGAGGCATGCTACAGTATCATCTCAGTTTGCCCTCATATTTTTGTAAATATTAAGGAGTATTATTTCTGTTGTAGACTCTGCCCACCCCGACCCCCCCTTTGCCCTCAATCCACGAAAACAAAATAAATATACTTCGGAAAATCCGGTCAAATGTAGATTAGACTTGACATCTTTACTAATATTTTTAGTTTTGATGAAGGACAGGGCAAATTTCCCCAAGCGACCAAGTCCTGTACCAAGATCAGAAGAGGGTCCTTTGGCAGAGAGTGAAGAAAGAATTCAACACACACGCCAGAGTTAGAGTCAAAAGGAAAGTTTGTTAGAAAAAGGGTAACATCCACAGAGTGTGGTCTCCTCTCAGAGGCAGAGAGTGAGAGGGACAGTGAGAGAGAGAGAAACAAAGTAAAGGCGCTGAGAGAACCTGAGTGTTCAGGGAATTCAGTTTATACTTCATTCTTTATTTCCCACTTGCTTTGATATGGACATATGGTGAGGAAAGGGAAGGGTATGTAGCTTGAAAAGGTAAGGATATGCAGAGTGGAAGGCCTGCTGGCAGTTCCCAGGCTTTAATCCCTAGGTTCCCCATGGTTTTAGCCTTAGGGAATGACTCTTGATTCCTGTTTCCCCCTTGCAGGTGTGGGGAATGGGTCCTTATGCAATCCCAGCAAAAATCTTCCTTTGTTCTGCAGGTGTCCTCCTGGCCTGGCTGCCGAGCTGATCAGCATGTTTCAGTCTCTGAATGTGGCTTGATTAACATTTTTAATTCTCTTGCCTCCTTCCTACGTTAATTTTACCGGATGAAAAGTAAATACTTTGTTCTCTCCCTCTCTTCTTTCCTTCCTCTCTTCTGCCTTTACTTTCTTCTTTTTCTTTTATTTATATCAAAGATACAAACATGTGAAGCTTAGAGTCAAATAACCATGAAAAGTAGCAATCCCTATTTCTTTTTTTGTCCATCTTCTTCTCCCCAGAAGAAACTACATTCACCGATTTTAGTTGCCGAATTTTGTATTTACCTTTTCGTCTCTCAATAACATGCTTATTTGGCTACTTCTTGATTTTTCAGTTTTATGCATTATATATCAGTTTCTCTGTAGAAGATAAGGATCTAGTTCTTTCCCACCGTTAATCCTTACCACATCTTTGTAACTTTTCCATTAACTCATCGTTCTATTGGTTATACTATAATTTTGTTTGCATCAGTGTTCACATTATTATAAGGAATGGTCACAGGTTTGCCATGTAGTAAGTTACACTGAGCTTTTCTTTCTTGCCGATTCAAAATTTGGTTCATACCCCTGTGGCCCTCATCCCACTTTATGCCTATTGGTCTGGTGGAATAAATGTTACTGTCAGTATGTGCCAGTTTGGAAAACATACCATTCCACCCAAAGTCTTTGCAAATTATCTGCAGTATTCCAGCCATTAAATTGTATCCGAGGAAATTTCTTCCCGAACCTTTTGCTTTACTTGAGTTGGAACTGGTTGTCCTCTGTGCCAGCGCACAGCTGTCATTCTGGGAATCTCATTTACATCATCCGGTGGAGTCCCCAGGAAGCCCTTTCTTGTGTTGATCTCCTTTCCTTGCATTCTATGACTTCCTCTGTCTTGATGCATTCCCCATTAATGGGCCTGGGAGCTTCCACTTTCTACTTTATACACTTGCATAACTTTTTTTTTTTTCTCCCCAGTACTGCAAATCTATATGTAGAAGAAAAGATTAAATGAGATAACTTGACTCTATAAAATTTTAACATATTAGCTTCCTTCTCTATTCACTCTCTTTTTTTTTTTTTTTTTTTTACCTCCGCCCCACTCTTCCTCCCATCCATATTGTCCAGCACAGATGAATGGACCCTGAGAATAAACAGCCTAAAAGGCTTTACAAAATCGAGCTTTCTTTGCTGTGAAAACAGCCCAGAGCATCTGGGAGAGATTATTACAAACATCACACCGACAATGAGGTTCGCCTTTTCTTTCCCAATAATGTTCTTTGAGAAGGGCACGCAATCACTGCGCTGGAGCGGATGAATGCTAGAGTGAAATCTAATCATCCCTACCTGGGCTGAGGAGGTTGCCCCATGGGCCTTCAGGGAATAGCTGGTCCTTAAGATGAGGGGGCTGTCTTTATGCCCTTAAAAGCCCCCCAGCCCTGAAAATGTGCCTCTGTTCTCACTACATTCTTAGAGACATTTAGGGGCAGATTAACTTTACTAAAGCTATAATCTCATGGTTATATTAAGATTACTGTGCCCCAGGATCTCTTCCTTTCTTTTTAAATTGTATTTTAATTTTTATGAAAATAATCAAGTGCATAGTTTAAAATGTCAAATAGCGTATGTTGAGAAAAAAAAAGCAGTTACTTGTTCTAACTTTCCCATCACATGAAAACTATATCTTGGAGGCAATACCTCATTCCACGCTTTAGTTATTTCTCCTTTTTAAAAAATAACTTATGTCTACATCTCTTTCTTGATTTTCTCTTTTAGATATTACCTAATTATTTCCTATTTTGAACGGTAGGATTTACTACCACTGATGTCATTTTACCTTCCTCAACATGCTCTTCCTTTTCCTGTCCTTTCCCATTATATTTAAGTCATTACTTTTGGTTAAGTCAGCATCCAGAGTTTACTTTGTTATGACTTATTACTTTCAGGGGTAAGTCACATAGTCTTTGGGAGACAATTCTCCATGGGTCTTTTGCATTTCTGCACATCTTGTGAGCAGGTGCTGATGGCGTGTGTTTCAGACTGCCATTTCAAGGATGTGTGTATGGTGAACAGCTTTGGAAGATAACACTAGTGTCTCCTTCCAGGGCAGATGATGGTTTTGTTTACTGTCCAGTATGATAAAGATAATGTTTCTCTTTGGGGCACAGGTCATGCAGGTTTGCTTTCAGCCCATTATAAAAGACTGGGGTTCCCTAAGCTCAGGGTTCCCATGTGTGTGCAGCATCCACTTCGGCTGCTCATTGTCCACCCGCATCCTCCCAATGGAACTTGGAGCAAGGGTACTGGAAAGTCCAAAAAACAAGCTTCTGCTGCTTGTTTTTTCTGGACTCTTCAGAAAATCCTTTGTCCCTGGTCCAGGGGTCTTGTGTCTATTGCTAGCATCTGTGCAAATAGGGTCAAGTCTCTGATACTTCCCCCTTTTTCATGATAGTGAACTCTGTCTGGCTTCATTGCCTTTCCTGTACTTGGATACAATTTCCCAGACTTAATGCTTGTTTTTGTTTTTGTTTTTTCTTTGCTAAGTTTGAGTCCTGATGAGATGCACTGAGAAAAGTTCACCATGGTTACTGTCAAAGACACATAACTTGCATCTGGGTCTGAGAAACATCGTGAAAATCATTCTGCAGGATGAAGCTTGTACTCTGTAAAACCAAGGACATCAAAGATGAAGAAATACTTTTTTAGGTTGAAATTGTCTAAAAAGATAAGAACTAAATGCAGCTCATGTTCCTTGGCAAAACTCTAGAGCAGGAAAGAAAAATAGGCAGTTTCAAACAGTTGACAAAACTTGAATGGGAAAGTGTCCTTATTTTGGGGAAATATGCTCTGGATTATTTAGAAGTGATTCTTTAGAGACCTCATGTCTGAAGCCTTCTTTTAAAATGTTCAGAGTACAACAAATGATAAAGAGTGTATTACCTACACACACACACACACACACACACACACATACACACACACACTGGTGGGGAAAGAGAGAGAACAAGAGTTGACATCCATGTATATTCAGTAAAATGTTAACATTTGGGAAATCTAAATAAGGGATACAGGAGGTCTTTGTTCTGATCTGGATGTTTTAATGTAAGTTATTTCAAAGTAAATTAAAGAGTGGGGCACTGAAATGCTGATTGCAAGCTCTGTGTTCAGGAGTGTCAGGTTTCACTGTGGAGTGATCAGGCATAATGTGGCTATCTTTTTGGGAGACTCCTGGTGTCCATATTTATAGGAGTAGACAGTTTCCTCAGAGGACTTCTCCACTCTCTTGCGTGATGAAGTGTAAGCCTGACAGTCAGCTTGCTCAGGGTGCAGTGTGGCAGGGACTAGATATCTCACTTCTGAAAGCAGACTCATTGAACATCTCTATTGTCAGTAGAGAACATACGGTCTTCTGTGACGTGTAGTCATGTGCCTGCATGGACGGTGAGGGAGAACTCAAAAGCCTAACTAACTCTATTTAGGCTTTTAAGAAATTCTCCTATCTTTAGGTCTAGTTGCAAACACAATGCTTTCGGGAGCCCTTGGTTCCTCTATTGATGAGAATGTTCTGTGGCATGACTCGACTTGCTTCTAGTAGGCTTTTTTCTTCTTTGGCTGCTTAGCAGAGCAGAGAAAGAAGAAACTTAAGTCATTTACCCTAGGTTAACAGCGTTCCGTCTTTCAATATTTTGTGGACAATAATCATCTGCTATCATCACCTCTTCTTTCTCTGTTTTTTGTGGGCTCATACCTTTAAAAAAGAATTTTGTTATTTTAGTGAGGTATCTGGAAGGGGCAAAGAGAAATATGTTGATTTGTCATTTTTTTCTGTTTGTTTTGTTTTGTTTTTCTATTTGCTGCAGTTAACAGGAAGATTTTTTAATTACTTGAGCTTTCTTTTTATGGAAGACTAGCTTCCTATGAGTGAGGAAATAGATGTACTACGTAATCATTTGGCACAGACTCCAGGCCAACACTAAAATACCATTACATTAGAAAAGAAAAATTAAAAATGTATATTTTTCTTTTTATAAAAAGGAGGGAATTCTTTTTTGGATACTAATTTTTTTCCAAAATTTGTAAAGTTTATTTTTCATTTTCAGATTGCTTTTTCTTCATATCCAGCTGATATTTGGCTAAAATGGGTGGAGAAAATTTAGGATATTTTACATTCAACAAGCATTTATAATAAGGTAAAACTTTCATTCTATTTCAAGACCATGGATAGAAATAGTATCTTCATTTTTCTTTCAAAATTTTCGTGGAATAATAGAGAAACTATTTTTGGCTTATCTAGGAAGTGTTTTGAAACATACATTCAACTTTAAATTTCATCCCTGAGAAAAAGATCATTAAGTCTATGGTTCCAAATTTTGTATTGAGGCAGTCTAGGGAGGCTGCAGTGAATTTAGAGGGGATATATGACATATTTAAAATTTTTGAGAGAAACAGCATCATCTGTTAGCCACCGCGTGAACTATTAGCTCAAGGAAGCTCGTAGTTGCATCCTTAGATTGTGCTGCATTACTTTTATAGAAGACATATCTTTGTGAAACTGGGTGTTCAGTGGTTGCTATGCTAAAAAGCAGATAGCAAATGAAAATCAGTGTGGAACAGAAAATGAAGGCAGTGGTTCTCAATCTGATTCCAAAGTTTGAGTGTAGATTGCCTATACTAGTCAGGGTTCTCCAGAGAACAGAACCAATAGGATATACTTATATGTAAATATATAAAAAGAGATTTATCATGAGAGATTGGCTCATGTGATTATGGAGACTGAGAAGTTCCACAGTCTGCCTGTCTATAAGCTGGAGGCCCAGGAAAGCTTGTGGTATAGTTCTCATCTAAACCTAAAGGCAGTAGAGCCAAGAGCACTGATGTCCGAGGGAAGGAGAAGATGGATGTCCCAGCTCAGTTAGAGAGCAAATTTGCTCTTCCTCCACCTTTTTGTCTCTTTTTTTCTTATTCAAGCTCTCAGTGAATTGGATCATGTCTGCCCACATAGGTGAGGGCGATCTTCTTTACTTAGTCTACAGATTCAAATCCTAACCTGTTCCAGAAACACACTCATAGACATATCCTAAAATAGTGTCTTACTAGCTCCCTAGGCATCATTAGCTCTGTCAAGTTGACACGTAAATTAACTGTTACAATGCCCAACAGGTGCGTGCACCTTACTGGTAAGTGTAATGATTTCAAACTATGTCCAGAATTATTCAATAGTCTTTCTTTTAAGAAATGGAGCTGAATTCCTTTTCCTGTGAGTATGGGCTGTACCTAGTAACCAGCTTCTAAAAAACAGAATATGGCAGAAGTGATGGTGTGAGACTTCCAAGTCTAGGTCATAAAAGGCATTACCACCCTGTCCTTGTTTTTCCCCTTGGATCACTCACTTTTGGGGAAGCCAGCTGCCATGTTGTGAAGACACTCAAGCAGCGCCATGGAGGTGCCCACGTGGCAAAGAACTGAGCCTGTTTTCCAAAAACCCTTAGGGAAGTAGGACCTTCTGCTAACAGCCATGTGAATGAGCCATTTTGGAAGTGAATCTTCTAGTCTCGGTTGTGACTTCAGTTGGCTGCAGCCCCAGCTGACATCCCAGGTGTGACTCAGGAGAGATCTTAAGATGTGGCCATCCAGCTAAGCCCCTCCCAGATTCCTGACCCATAGAAACAGTAAGATAATAAATACTTGTTTAAGCCACTACATTTTGGGGATAATTTGTTAAGCAGCAATAGATAACTAATAGAGTCAGTGTGAAATAATGATGTAATTAAAAAAAAAAAAACTATTATATTGTTAGAACCTAAATACTTTGTTATTAAACCTAACTAATCAACAGAACCTTTTTTTTTTTTTTATGGCCTGAGACACCATGAAAAGGTTTCTGAGACACCCAAGTGTTCCATGCACTGACAAATTTGGGAAACTCATCATTAAGTTAAAGATAGTTGCTAAATATTTTTTCCCTTTAATTTATTTAGGCGTATACATAATTGTTATATATTTTTGGAATGGAAAAGTTTATTACTTTTGATACTGAACACTTTTTTTCTTATTATGTCAGTGGAGCCATGAAAATAGAAAAAAGATTACACGTAGATATAATTTCATCAAGGAAAATGATCATTTGAAAGTAAATTGACTAGTATTCAATAAACATGCATGAAATTATTGGCTTATAGATGTCAGATATGTAAAGGCTAATATGAAATTTGAAAATAAAGTAATGCATACATACAATGAAGAACGAAGGTATCTGTTTATTCATATAGCAACATGTGCCTTCAATGCAGCAGTCTGTTTACTGGAAATAAGAAGAGATGAAGCACCCTCTAGTGGTAATTGTTGATACAATTCAGTGCAGAAAAAAACTGTAAAGTTCCTTCCTTATCTTGGGACAGTGTTTAAAAGATACTTAACCTGTCTTTAATTTCATTGGTATTATTAAACCCTTGGCTATAATTTTAGATTCGAAGTTTTTGAATGCACTCATGACTTTTTAGGCCAAACCCAGCAGCATCGGGTAGCCTTATTTTATGTAGGAAAAACAAAAACCTTTTCTTATTAATATATTAAGCAATAAAAAGAACAAACTCAAGAAAGTATGAAATTTTCTCAAAGCAGTTTGCATCAGCACAGTGCAAGCAGTTTACAAGCATAGGGTGCCCCTTGCATTGTGAATTAAGTTGGTTGTAATGTAGCATCTTCCAACTTTCTTGTCCATGTAGTAAACAAATATTTAACATACTAACTTTGTGCTGAACACTTTTAACTGTGCTGAGGGGTGTGGGGAAAGGCAGGGAGGGACTCAGAGAACTGAACAAATGTGGTGTGCGTTTGTGAAAATGGGGAAAGTAAGGGAGGCTATGGGAACCCATACCAAAACTTCAACTGGGTCCAAGGGAACAGACAAAGCCTCCAGGAGGAAGAAGCACATAAAGACATTGAGTCAGAGCTGACCTGGTTAAGTCGTTTTGCTGTCTTGATTTAGCCTAGCCTCACAAAAGGAAGGTTTTAATAAACTGTTGCTTGGATTAAAAATAAATTGCTTTAACAAAAGGATAACAACCATGCATTGTGAATTTGCTAATTACTATTTGCACTTATAATGGGAATATCTACTCTATTTTTCTTAGAAAACTGTGACACCTCTCAGAACAATGAGTCATTTTTCACTAAGAAGACTTTTCCAAGTGCTTACTTAACCTTGTCTTCAGAATTGCCACCCATCTATTTTCCAAGGGTGATTAATAATTTATGCCATGTGAATTAGAGGAGGACTGATGTAATCCACAGTGCAGCTGACAGAGAGCTTAATTTTAAAAATGCTCAATGATCTCAACTTTAATGTGAATCAAAAACAATTAGTTTACATTCTTATGGAGACGTGTAGTTCGTAGACATATATGAACTTGGTGGAATTTTAGGACCCAATAACATGTTATTTAGAATGCTAGTTTAGCTTTACAAATGTCTATACCTCACAACTGAAACTGTATTGTATCCCTTTCCCCGATTCCAGAAATATAGTCACCTATAGGGAAGTCACTAGAGAAACATAGGATGCTAGCAGAGTAGACATAAACATTTGTAATGAATACCATTTTTTCCACTTAATTGTTGAAACAGAAACCTTGAAAGTATTATATTAGCTTTACTTAGATAATGACTACTATCATAAAAAATTGAATTTCGAACATGTAACAATTTGGCAATTATATATTTGTCCTTACTTATTTCTTATGATCATGAATCAGAATTCATAATTCTTTTAGGTAGGTAGGTTGCAAGTGTAGCAAATGAAGGATAGTTTTGTTTAGGAGAACTTGGATACTGTTAGATTATATTGAAAGAAGGTTTGTATATTATGCATTCTTTTGGTTGCAAGTGAAGAAATCCAACTCAGCCTTATTTAAACAAAGAGTAGATTTATTGGCCTGTGTAACTGGACTGAGGAACTGGCACCAGGTACAGCTAGCTTGAAGTAGAAACAAAGTGATTATTCCTCTGTGTTCTCTGTTTTGATTCCTCTGCCTGGTATTTTAAGAGTGCACGACCTTAGAGCCCAGGGAGAAGTCTAGGTTCTTGCTTCTTCCAGTGCTGTCTACAGATCAGCAGCAGAGGCATCATCTGTGAGCTTCTTAGAAATGCAGACTCTCAGGCGTTCTTACATCCCCTGAATCAGAATCTGCATATTAAAAGATCCCTAGTTGATTGATGTGCACGTTAAAGTTTGAGAGTGCCCATATCAACCACTGTGGGAAGGGAAAGGGGTTTTTATCATTGACTGGGCCTGGGTCTCATTGGCATTCAAATGAGTATAGAGGAATGGGAGGATGATGGGCAACCCCATCAGTATCATGTGATTGGGATGAGAGAACATAATCAAAAGTGTAAGGATGGACAATGAAAAACAATTGCATTATCGCCACAACTGACGAATTATGATTTTGGTTGCAAGACATGAACGGTTTAAGATTAATCTTATTTCTGAGAAAATACTGAAAACAAATTGGGGACTTCTAAGATTGTTTCTAATGGAAAGAGAGTGTAAAGAAGAGAGTACCTGTGTAGATATTTTATTTATTATACACATCTGTTACTCTCAGGGTCTTCTTTACAAGATAAACTGTGAGTTTCAGAGTAAATTAAATAAGTGGGTCAAACTTCATACTTTGATGATCTGCCTGAGAAAATTATTTTATTTCTCAAATGGACTTTTGTCATCCTTATTGGCTGCCTATGTAGCCCTTCCTTCTGATGTTTGGGGAATTCTCTGTTTCCTGTGACTTGCTGGGAGGCATAGCCAGGTACTTGCTTTCCCAGGATTCTGTGTAGCTAGAAGAATGGGCACAAGCTTAGGCTCTGTCAAATGGATGTTTCTACCCCAGAAACTGAATCAGGAGCTAGTGACCCACAGAAACCAGGGAATATAGAGAATTTTCTCTTTAGCATTGATAGTAGTTGCAATAAAATTAAATTATTTGGTCTATGATGGCAGCAACACAAGCTATATAGCCTGAAGTTACGGCAGTGGCGGTACATCTTCAAAAGACTAAAACAGGGCTGTAATTTGGCGTGATGGTTCTTTTCTGTGCAGCTTTGAGCCTTTTATATAATTTTTTTTTGGAAACAATTGTTACTGAAATTACCCAGTGTCAATTTCTTGCTTGTACCCAGGATCGGCTTTATGAGTTTGTGATTTGTGAAGTCACAATGGTCTCTGCACTTGGCTTAGTGCTCAGATGTTACCATTTAAAAAATCTGAATAATTTTAACAAGGAGATCTGCATTTTTATTTAGTACTGGGTAGCTTGTCCTGCTGAACCTAACAATGCTGCCTGAATTGGCTAAGAAATCAGGAGCAAAAAGACATGTTCCCATCTACTACTTTCTTGGGCAGTTATAATCTTCCCATGTGCCACAGTTGTTTGTGTATCCATATTGTGTATTCTATTACATTGGGAATTTCTGAGAGTAGAAATCATATTCCTATGGCATCATATCACTATCATCTATCAATCATCTATCTACGTGTAATTGAATAACACATTTTTAATTATATAATCTCATTTGATCCTCATCTAAGCTGTGTAGGTGTTGTTGTTATTGTTATTATATACTTATTATTGTTGAAGGACTGTAACCCAGAGACATCATATGTGCAAGTCTGCTTCCTCCATTTTAATGAGGTTAGGGTTAAAACACAATGTGATGTGGATGGCTCCTCTTTCTATGTGCTTCATACTTTCTAAGGGACTTCTGTAATCATCTCAGGGATGAGAGCTTCCATTGCACTGATGAAGATGTTCCAGAGATCTTGAAAGACTGCTTAAAGTACAGACATAATAATTAGCAGACTTAAAGTTTGATCTAAGCCTGAATCCATGGAATTTTCTATAGTGGCAGAAAAAAAATTGAGGTACATATGCAACCAAACTGTTGTAGTTTACATTCCTAGCGATTTCTGAAAATGGTATGTTTGTATTAGCAAATTTTCTTAAGACAGGAGGGAGGACTAGAAGATACTACCTGCTTCTTTTTATCTCTGCAATTTTATTTATTTTGAAAACGTTTCTTCATGTGCATTCCGGCTGCCACAAAATCTCTACAAACATAGTTAAAATAGTTTCAGCTAGTCTGATAACACGAATGTTTTTGAGAACATAACCAGCAGGTACACTCAGTATCTTGAGAGTTTATGGCAACAAAAATAATTATAAGAGTTATGTATACAAGTCATGTTGTTCAAGTATTTAAACAAATATTTGATTATCTCATTAGCTCTAAAACAAATATTTCCAACTAATGATTAAAAAAATTTCTATTTAAAAAGCACACTATTTTTTTTTTTTTTGGAAGAAAGTGAGATTTATGTTGGAAGGAAACACCCCGATGAAATATCAATTTTCTGAAATTAAATATAATTTGAAACTTGCTATGTAATGTTTATACAATATGACTTGTAACTCGTGTAACCTCAATCCACATGGACATAGGAAATTGGCTAGTTTCAAAGTTTTCTCTTAAAAATAACTTTTATTCCGTTGCTCTGTGATGATATCCTCTAATCCTTTGAAATGAAATAATTTTGTTTTGTCAAGAAATGTGATCTCTGCCTAAAGAAATATAGTCACTTATTTTTGAAATTTGAACGTTCATTAGACATTTAATGATATTAAGGAATTGTTGATCATTGTTGGGTATGTAACAGTCACTGTTTAAGGTGATTGTTTTTCTGATATTATCACCATGAAGCAACGTAGCAAAAGACTGTGGGGTGATAAGAAGACTTGCTCACGAATAAAAATCGACACCTTCCATTATAGAAAGAGGAAAGGAATTTTATTCGGCTGCAAAATCAAGAGGTGGAAAACTGCCTGTGGTCAGGAGTTTAGTCACCACCTGTCTCTCTACTTTCTCATGGAGAGAGTTTTTGGTTGGAAGTCGTGGAGAGAATCAGAAATCTGGCCTGTAAGTCCGGCTTGAGGTCAGCACAGACTCATTTCACCATGACCTCTGACCCGGGCCCGCTTCACGGGCGTGTAACCTGTGCGGTCCTCCAGCGCCCCACACTCAGCAGACCCCGTGCTTCAGCTTGTTTCAATGCTGTGCTTTTGTTGCCTTAAAATTCTTCACAATTTTTGGGCAAGAAACCCTGCTTTTCATTTTGCAATGGGCCCTAACCTAGGTAGCCACAAGCTACGTGGTCACTCTGGCCTCTGACGCTGCTGACGTGGAAACTCCAAGCCCTGGACAGTCCTGGACCACGCCCGACTTTCCTCTCTCAGCCAGGTTTTGCTTTTTGTTTCATCAAGTGTGAATCGCCTCGGTTCCCAAAGTGTGTCTGAAAAATTACCCGGATCTTGACTTCTTGTCCCACCCCCACCCTCCTCATCCGCTCCCCCCGGATGAGGAAGAATTCATTAGACATCTGGAAATAAGGGGAAAAGAACGGGCATTGCGTCCTTTCAGTGTCAGATCTTTTGTGCTCAGCTGTGGTTTTTAGTTGTCAAATCTCGAAAAGAGGAATGAAGTCATTCAGTATCCTGCACTCTCCTCTTTCAATTCATTACTAAATGAAAACTAAAGCATTCTGTTAAAAGCATCGCCAAACTGGTGCTTAGCCTGGTCTGTGGCATCTTCCTCAGAGGGATGTTTTGAAATTGCTTCATGTGTGTATCACCAAAGAGATGTTCTTTTGATCCTCCGTCCCTCCGTGTTCTTCCTCAAAACTGTAAAGGTAATGAATCCTTAGCATCAAAAACTAAAAATGTCAGCATCTTCCAAATTCCTGTTCAACCACCAAATAAAGTTGAGATTTGCTGGGTATCTTGTTGAAGTAGTACTTATTTAACTTTTTTTTTTTTAATAAACATCTTATTCCTTGGGTGAAATCTTCTGAAACCTTGTCTGGTAGAGTTAATATCATCAAAATCAATCTAGGAGCCCAAGCCAGGAAACTAGGATATGTCAAATTCTACATGCATCCCTGCCCCCTACTCACTGAGCCGATGGGATAAGAAAGTGTTTAAACTAGAATGAGGAGAAGAGGGTAGGTGCGAGAGATTGGAAGTGAAAAGCAGTGGAACGTAGTGATAGAAGGGTTGGAGTAAGGGGCATATATTTATATTTGTTTATTTCCAAGCCCACCCCATGCCCAAAGTACCAGAACCTCTGGGGATGAGGCCCAATATCAGTGTTTTTAAAACATTACCACGTTGTTCTGATGCTTGTCCAGGGCTGAAGACTTTCTTGGGCAATGCAGTGACTACCTGGCAGCTCTCACTGGGTCTGCTCACCCTCCTCCATGGATTCCAGTACTGACCCAAGAGTGATCCTCTGGCTGATAAATCGAATCATGCCTTGCTCTGCTTAAACATCTTCATGGCTCCCTTTCCATATAGGTTACAAACTAAATGAAGTTCTTCATGATTCCACTCAAGCCATTTTTACCCTAACTGTCCCATCAGTTGCTCTGTATACTTTTACATCAAAATGTTCGCAGTTTTCCTCTGAATTAAGTTTTCAAGACTTCGGCAATCTTTATTTTGTTTCCTCGGCCTAGAATGCCTAGAGGATTCATCCTTATTTTAGGGGTTACACCCCTTATAAGTGCTTTCCTTTTCCATTAGATTTTATTAGGTACTCTTTCCTGTATGCTATCACTCCATCCTGTACACACATTTCCCAACCCCCACTTATGTAATAAGACTAACATTGATTTAAGAATACTGCAAATGCTCATATTTAAATCAGTCTCTTCTCTATGATTTCCTTCTCCTTAAGGATTCTTATTCATCCCTAAATGTACCTAGCTCATAAAAGCACACTTTGTTAAATAATAAATGTGCTTGAAATTATGTCAGAAACAGAGCGTGAAAGAAGATAATCATGGGAATGGGAAGAAGGACAATGAGTATCTAAAAGCTTCTGGTTCTCTCTTCTTCGTGTTTCTGTCCTAAGTTAGCTTGAAACCCAGAGAGCCAAGCAACCCTTTAAAGAACACTTTGGCACCAGCTGAGAGGAGTGGTAAATACAGAAGTGGAGGTGACTTTAAGAGGATATAGTGCTTGTACTGTACTTTCTCCCCTCCACCTCCAACTTCCCTCACCCCGGGTGATGCGACACCCAGTTAGATAATGACGACCATACTGACCACATGTCCAGTTGTCCAGGACCGTCCTGGTTTACCTCTATTTTCTGATGTAATTACTAACGGTGCCCCCTTTTACTCTCAAAAGTGTTCTGGTTTGGTTGACAAATTTCATAAGAACTCAAATTTGAATTTAGCTCATTGAAAATAAATTTCCTATGTTTACTAACTCATTTGATGTGAATGAGTTCCGATATAAACATTGTGAACACACACACACAATAGCCTTCCACCTAAAATAGAAAATAAATTCTTTCCATGAAAGCTGAATATTCTTTTCCCTTTTCTGGTTTTTCATGGTGACAATGATGGTGATGCTTGTGAGCATATTATCAGAAGAAAAACTCATGAAAATCAAATTGATTCTCTCTATTTTTTCATTTTCTCACTTTCTATGTGCTTTAAAACTAGAGATAAGCCATGTTGATGCATGTTGAACATTTTGATATGTATTTCCTATTACATTTTACCTTTAATTCATAACTAAAAGTTTATAAGTGTAAGGGGTGCTGAAACCAGGGCTGTTTAAGACATGATTTATAAAAATGCAAGCAAAAAGAATATGTATTTTAAATTATGTAAAGATCAGAAAGAAATGCTTGTGCTTAAGGGCCAGCTGAAAATAAGCTGGTAAAAACATGCTTAGGACAAGAAAGAGAAATGAAATCGTATCTTAAGGGTTTGGTTTACTAAAGCTATAAACATTACTGGTTTTAGTATTTGTTAATGTTTACTGAAGCCTAGTTTAGGTATTTTAATAAAAAGATTTTTCTTTTTCTTTTGCAATAGAATGGGAGGAATTATTGGTTCAGATAAAATCTGGGCAAGCTCAGGATAGAGCTACAATTATAAGCCCCAGGCTAACTTCAGTCTTTGAAGTTCAGAGTGACTGACCATGGCAAGAAATAGTCATGTGGAGGCAGGAAATTCCAGGACATCTTTTTAAATTATAGGGATAGTTTTTGAATGCTTCAGTGGTGAAATTGCAAAACAAACGGCAGGGGTAGGAGTAGGAGTAGCCCCAGTAGCTGTAGTCAACATTTATTATGTGCTAACCTTGTGTCAGCATGAGGCTCAGTATTTTATATGAAATATTTCAATTAATCCTCACAACAGTCTTATGATAGAAGCCTATCTTTAACTCCATTTTATAAATGAGGAAACCTAGAGTTGGTCAATAGCAGAGTCTGAAAAGGAATATCTTTCAGTCTGAATCAAGAGTTCAGCCTTTTAATCAATATGCTAAGCTGCATCGCTAAGAACAGTGTCCTAATAGTTGTCGCTTATTGAGTATTCACTATGTACTGAATGCTTAAGGATTGTTTTTAATCTTCATAGTATAAATATATTAGTTCAGGATTTCCCAGAAAGAAACTAAGGCTCAGAGTGCCTAGATTAGTTTTTAGTTGTGCAAATTACCACAATTTTAACAGTTTAAAACAACATCAATTTATTCCCATACAGTTCTGGAGGTCAGAAGTCCAAAAATCAAGGTTTCAGTGGTGCTATTTTTTCCATCGATCTCTGCTTCCACCATCACAATTCCGTCTCTGACTTTGACCCTCCTTCCTTCCTCCTCTAAGGACCCTTGTAATTACATTGGGCCCACTTGGAAAATCCAAGATAACCTCTGCATCTCAAGACTCCTAATTTAATTATATCTACAAAGTTCCTTTTGCCACATAAAGGGACTCACAGGTCCCAGAGACTAGGAGGTGGACAAGTTTGGAAGAACCGCATTTCATCCTAACTAATTTCCCCAGGTCACAGGGCTGGTAAGTGTTAAAGACGAGATTTGAATCTAGATATCTTTAGCCTCCTAAGTTCACACTATTTCTGCTCTACCACATTAGCGGGGATCCCATCCGTCATCCAAAAAAACATTTATTGAGATTATAAAGAGCCAGACACTGTGGTAGGTACTGGAAAAATATAAACTGCTTTAATGAGTTTGAGTCATCTTTGGGCAGGTGCCTTATTAATCTCCGTATTTTTCAAAAATGCAGGAGATTAAAGATTAATAAGCTTAAATAATTAATAAAGAAGATAAAATAACTCCCAGAATAGGTATTATTAGGTTCTACTTTTTTACACGAAGATATTTTTTTACTTAGTTTTTTTTTTTCTTTCTGAGATTAACACCAGGTAAAAGTTTCAGATAGTGTATTTTTTAATATTCGATTTTTTTTCTCAGATCCGTGAAATGGAAATCTTTCCTGGACGGATTAAGGATAAGAGCAAAACATCTGGTTCTGTTTTTTTTCTCACTATTTGTAAGATTTCTTTCCTTTGCTACTAAAAGAAACAGTACAATGCTTGGTGGTCTTTGTATTTTAGAAGAGGCATTTATATCCACTCCAAACCTTTAACTATGGCCTAAAACGCTGCCTGCCAGCTTAAAGTGTGTTCCAGAGAAAGACAAGTCTTTTTGCCTGGGCAGCAGATCAGCTAGGCATCTTTTAAGACCCACGGGATCCAAATATCTATGGCCGATCCGTGTGAATGAAGTCTATGGCAGACGCTACTAGGGGAAATGCAATGTTCTCCTTGACAGATAATTGTTTTTTTGAGAAGCAGCTCTTGGTTTTCTCCTCATTGCTAAGAGAGATTCAGAACCTGGTCATGGCACCTTTTGTCTTCCTAGGACCGGGAGCCATCAAGGACTGGTCGATATCTGAACCTAAGCCACACACTTAGGTGCGTAGCAACCCTTTAATATTAAGTTGAAATGGTATATTTCAGGTCCAAAAGACTGAATTAAATTGAATAAGCGTGGTTTATACTCCCAATGCGCTTACTCTTGTCTCACGGTCACATCTCCTCTCAATTCCTTCCTTAAATTTCAGAGGGATTTACCTTTACATGAGTTGACTGGGATAAAAAGAATGAGCCTGTTGACTGATGGCTGTGCACCAGCCAGAACTGGATTCTGGCTTGATTATACCCTTGGAGGTGGCCTTGAGGTGAGTGGGGAAGAGAAATCCTCCCAGTTGGCAGCACTTGGACCAGGACATTTTATTGTCTAATTTGTCTGGAAGATGGCCCAAGGAAATGGATCTATATCTAGAAAATATCAGAGAATTGTATGGAATAATACTGGAGGATTCATAACTAAGGCACTTGAGAAAGTAGTAGGTAGATGCATTTTTTTGGGATGTGGGATTGTATATGCTTTATGTGCATGCATATAAGAGATGACCCCCTGTGGACAGGATCTCAATGATTAAGCAGACATGAAGATTTGTCATTCTAATGTTTTTTTTTCCAAGTTACCCTAGTACTTGCTTAGTGGATTCATATACAAAGTTACATAGTGACTACAACCAACTCTCAGATTTTGCATGGCTTCAACAAAATAGATTTTCTCATACCCTAGCTGATATTGGTGAATCATGAATAACAGTAGCAATGGTAGTTGTAGCCAATATTAAGCCAACAAAACTTAATAAAGTGGAACCTAATAATACCTATTCTGGTAGATTGAAGTATTCCAAGTTACCAAGGACTCCAGTCCATAAGGAATAAAAGTTTGTCATTTCACCAGATAAACAACCTTGAATTACTAGCTTAGAACATGGAAGATGTGGCAGGGGAAGTGAGTCTTGTCAACTGTAGCCTTATGACCACTTGTAAAATTGCATTATTTATTTCTATTTCCACCCTTGTTCTCTCAATTATTTATTTTAACAGATATTCTGCTATTGTACATAGGATATGCCTATAGTGTTTACTTTTACAATTTAGACCAAAGATTATGGAATGTCATGATGGGGACATTATCACGATATAGATCTAAATATAATATCTACAGATCATAGATCATGGATATTACAGATAGCTCATGGTTTATATCATTATAAAATGTTTTAAGTAATAACATAAATTACAATATAAATTAGATTAGATTACAGATTATGGTTTGTTGCAAGTGTTTGCAAATTTAAATATAGAAGAAGGTATCTGTTGATTTTATAAAGCGAAGTAGAGAAGTGGAGTGGACCCTTTCAGGCTTTGTTATTGTCCAGCATTTTTGGAATACCTTACTTAAGTTTGGAAAATTTTCCATATTATATTGGGAAGTTATCTTCTCCAAGATAGAAACCTGAAATTAAATTTCCCAGCCTTTTGTTTTTCCTACTTAGTGCATAGGCTTTACCAGTGAAGTGCTTAAAATTTAATATGGAAGAGTGGGACTTGAGGACCATGTGCCACATAGAGTCCATTCTTTTCTGGCAAGGGAAATCTGACTTTTAAGGGAATCAGTGGTATAGATTCTGTTTTTTAGTGTTTAGAATCAGAGCTTTGACCTCCGGTGTCTGTACCCAGTGATGCCAATCTGAGATATCTCCACTGGGGGCAGTCTTAGGGGTTTGGTACTCTTTCTGCCTGCAGAAGCCTTGAGACTGATCCTCTGGCCCTTGCAGAGATTGTGAGAGCCACATCACATATTTTTATACTTTTTTTGGGGGTAATTGCTGTCTCCCTTTCTCATTTTCTCTCTCTGTCACATCACTTAGGGCCAGCTGCCATGTTGCCCTATGGAGCGAATCATATGGCAAGGAATCGAGGCTTCTGTCCAACAGCTGTATGAGTGATGAGTGAGCATGGAAGTGAATCTAGCAACCCCAGTCAAGCCTTCAGATGACTGCAGTTCAGGCTGATATCTTGATTTCAACATCGTGAGAGACCCTTCTAACCAAGATGCTCCCAAATTCCTGACCCACAGACTGAGGTAAAAGATTCTTGTTGTTTTAAGACATTAAATTTTCAGGCAATCTGTTGCACAGCAATAGATAACAAATACAGGCAGATGTAATGAAATGAGAAATTTCAGGATGATCAAGGAGGCATTGTGCAATGAATTGCTGGCATAGCTGAGTTCTCAGATTCCCTGAACTTCAAGATCTTGTGTGTAATGCCTCATTTACTACTTATCCATATCTCCTTCCTACTGCTCGGGTTGACGCCAACACCAGGAAAGCAGAATCCATAAAGTTGGCTGCATGTGTCTGCTTCCCTAGGGAGCCCTAGTGAGGCAGTGTACACTGACTTTGGATATGTCAGACCCTCAGGCATATACTACTGGAGGCCTGTAGAGCTTGTAGCATACAAAGAACTCATCAAACATTATCAAGAACAAAAGTGTTATTCCATTTGTGTAAAGCTGACGTCGAGCATTTACCCAGAATATGGAAGACTCAATGGCAGTAAACTGCCTTGTGAACTAAGCCTAATGTTAAGAAATGGAAAGTTGAAGATATGATCAGATTTATGCCTTAGAAACATCAATTGATCACACTGGCTGCGTTCTCTGTTCTTTACAATCCCATTCCTTCTGTCTTTCCCCAAATAGTTCCCCTCATTTATTGTTTTGAGCAGTTAAACTGTGTTTACCTTTAGAAGAGCCATTTGCCAGTTTACTGATAACCTCGTCTCAGTCCTCTTTCGCTGCTGCTAAAGTGAACTGGTTCACTTTCTGATACCATGTGGTCAAATTCTTCACTTCTGGTCATTTCTGAGACATTCCACCAACAAGTTCTTGTTCTGCCTTCATTGTGTTCTTTCTCTTCAACTCTTTAGGTACAATAGTTATAATGATACAGAAATCAGAAAGTAAGTTTTGATATTCTGAGATTGAGTTAATAAGGAACATTCAAATACAAACTTTGTTAGGAATGGGAAAATGGGCCATTGAATAAGTCTGGCAACACAGGCTTGAGAGTCACCTGCATAGAGATGTTATTTGAAGAAGGTTGTGCATCAAATCATGGGGGAAAAGGATAGGAAAAGAGGCACAGAGAATTAGACTTCGTAGACCTATTCAGACAGTTGGAGAAAAAACTAGAAGAAATAAATAAGTTTAATTTAAGTTACATATTTTGATTATAATGGAATTTCTATCTTTTACCAGAACTACTAAAAAGAATTATAATAATACCAACTGATTTTCACTGTACTTCTTATTTCTTCTGACCTTTTTAAATGTAGGAGCTAAGTTACTAAGTATTGACAGAGAAAAGGAGAACTAGAAATTTGTATAATGCATTTGCTGGATAATTGGTTGCTGGAAAAAATCAGTTTATTATTAATTAGGCAGTATTTTAAATGTTTTACTAAGGGTGAGTAGAAGTCAGATACCATTATTGAAAGCTAACTAGTCATTGTCCAAAGATGAAATAATCTCTGGTAAAATTAAAAAGCTTAATTTCCTCATATAGAAAAGAACACAAGTGATTCTTATTCCTTAGGAAATCTATCTGCTGTGAAAAGTCTAATTTCAACATTCAAGAAGAGAGCAAGCAATCCTAAATCACTTTGAAATCACATTAAGTCAGTAGAGGTTGTAAGAGGAAATGAAAAGAGGGCCAACAGAACTTGTCAGATGTGTTGTTCATGAAACGGTTTGAAAGTTTTATATGAATGAAATTCTTGTATAAATTTATTTGCTAAATTTTATGGATACGGCATAAATTTCTCTTGGAAAGAAAAATTAAGAAAGCTTTCAAAATGAAGAAAAAATTTTAAATATTTTTGTTTATTCTATAGTAGCAAATGAATGAGAGGAGTTTAAATTACTGTTAAAGTCTATCTGATTTAAAGTTATAGTGACCTGGCAGCCGTGGTATGCAAAATAATGGTCCCCAAATATGCCCATGTCCTACTACTTGGAACCTGTGAATATGTTAGCTTACATGGCAAAAGGGACTTTGCAGATGTGGTTAAAAGAACAGGCCTTGAAATGGGGATATTATCTTGGATCACCTCTTTGGACTCAATCTAAATGGAGAGTCCATAAAAGTGAAGTGCCTTTCTGGGCAGAGTCATAGAGATGAGACAGAAAAGGAAGAGAGATTTGAAGGTTGGTAAAGACCGGACCTACAATGGCTGGTTTTGAAGATCTAGGATGGGGGCTGAGAGCCAAGGAATGCAGGGTCCTCTAGAAGCAGGAAATGGCACTCAACCAAAAGCCAGCAAAGAAACAGAGACTCCAGTCCTACAACAATAGGGAACTGAATTTTGCTAATGTCTTTAATGAGCAAGGAAACAGATCCTCTCCTAGACACTCCAGATAGGAACACGGCATTTGATTTTAGGCCGGTAGGACCCATGTCAGACTTTCGTCCTCCAGAACTGTAAGATAATACATTTAAGCCACTCGATTTATTGAAATATGTTAGAGCAGTAATGAAAAACTAATACAGCAATTTTATTTGAGATATGCATAACTATTAAATAAATGACCTTCAGTAAATCTCCCAGTCTAGACAAGTTTGTACTGAAGCCCTTAATATACCTTTGGCATGGAGCTGGCTTTTAGCTTCCAATTAAAAGCAAAATCCAATTCAATTTCTACAATACTTATCATTGTCTTAAATTACAATTTAACTGAAGAAGATAAGGTTGGAATCATGTTTTCAGTTGTTATTACAAATCGTTATTAATAATAGATAGCTCCTTTAACTTTCTCATACGTACTACAATATATTTATTTGTGAAAGGAAGAATTTTCTCTCACTAATTCTATAAAATGATAATTTAGATGGATACTGTATTGGTTATACATGCAGATCTGATGGTTTTCCTGGCTATGCTGAGAAGACTGACACATACGGTACTATATATTTCTTTCAACAAAGACTAAGAATTCAGCTTAACACAGTAATGTTTGCATGCATGCAGTATGGTATCATGGAATGAACATGGTTTTGAAATCAGAAAACCCATGATCGAATGCCAGCTTCTCCATATATTGTGTCAGGCAAGTCAAGGAATCTCTCTGAATGACAGTTTCCTGATTTGTGATATAGGAAGAATATCTACCTTAGAAGTTTGCTCTTGAAAAAGAAAATTTCTCTTCAGATGTTATACTGTCACAAAATGTTTAGTGTAATATTCAAACACTGAGTACCAACATGATATTCTGGAACTTTCCACCAGGGATGGAAGCAAGTGGAACCAAATGTATTATAGAAAAGAAAAGGTGGAGTGGGGGAGGTACGATGGAGGAGTAGGAATGTTTCCAGTAAAACTGACCCCAGCAGCAGAAGAGGTGTTGGCAACCCAAGTGATGGAGACCAAAATGGAGAGGTAGTTTCAAATTTCATCAGACTAGCACCAATATTCCTGGGAAACTCAGAAGAGAGGAACCTGTGCTGTGATTTCTTAGGGCAGTGCTGGTTTTCATGTCAGCTTGGGAAGCTTCTGGCCAGGGCTTATTTAGACTCCAGGGTCTCTAAATTCAATCTAGAGGCAAAGGGCTCCTGATGTACCACCTGGTGTGGACCTTGTTGACTCTGAGGGTGGGCAGGGCTACATGCGTGAGTGGTAGCCATCATCAGAGGTCTCTGAGGTAGGACTGGGGATGGCAGAATGGGAAAAGAAAGGAGGGAAATGCAACTGAACCCTGGGCCTCTGGGTGTCAATGGGATCATATGGTTGAATTTCTTTACTTGTGGTCTCACCTGAGTTATGCATACTGGCCTATAGCTGTTTTAATCCTTTAGGTTGAAGACATAAATATAATTTAAATAAAAAGAGAGATTTTGTTTGCAGAAACTGGAATGGCACACAAAACCTCAGGCTGGGAAACCAGGGTCTTAGGATGTAGGTCTAACAAAGAAGTGAGGGCACGTAGGCATCCGTTTCTGGCTCTTTTCTGCCTTTTTTTTTTTATTATTCTACAGTTACATCATTTTTTTTCCCCTCTGCACACATTTCATCTCTTCTTTCTAGAAGAATTTGGCTTCCAACAACTTTCAAAGTTCACGTTAAATAGGCTCGGCCACCCAGAGAGGCTGATCGGTCTCTTATTACCAGACCAAAAATCCCTGGAGCAAGAGCTGCCAGTTGTCAAAGCTAGAACAATGTGAGCAACCAAAAAAGTAGTATTGAATTATAATTCAGAGTACAAAATAAATATCCATGAATTCATGCTAATATAAATAAATGATTGAATGAACAAACAAACAAATAAATAAATAAAAGACAGAAGAGATAAATCTGTGCAGAAAAATTCCAAATAATTTATGTAGGTATTATGTCTTCAAGGAGGTGGAACAGTATTTCCCAGTCCTTAAGTGTGGCTTTCACATAGTGACTTCCTTACGAATATACAGTGTGTGCAGGGGGAGGGAGAGTAAATTTACAGTGGAGAAAACTGACGAACACTACCGAAGTTGGGTGAACAACATTCACATGGGTAGTGATGAGTCATGTTGATAGAAAGCACCGTTGGTAGATGTGATGAGAATGACCATTTCTCTGTGGTCTTTATCCTCTAAACTCGTAACTTCAGTCTAATTATAAGAAAGACATTAGATACATTTCAGTTGAGGGACATGCTACAAAATACCTCACAAATGCTCCTCAAAACTGTCAAGGTAAGAAAAACAGCAACAACAACAACAACAAACCCACAAAAAAACAACAACTAAAAAACAGAAAAACAAGGAAAGTATTAATGTAATGGTTCATTAAGTGCAACAAGTACCACACTGAGGAAGATGTTAATAATAGGGGAAACAGTATATATGGGATATACAACCTTCACAACTTTTCTATAAATCTAAAACTATTGTAGAATAAAAAGTTTGTTAAAAAAAAAAGTCCTTGGAGAAGAGACTGATGAACTCATCTTGGCTCAGATATGCAGCTTGAACCATCAACTGAAGTCAATAGTGGTGAAGCCAAACTCCAGAACATGGTAGCTTATTGTAACCAGTCGTGTGTGTGTGTGTGTGTGTGTGGTGTGTGTAGGTGAGCAGGGATGTTAGTGGAGAAATCCAAGATAATATTGCTGGGCAGATAATTTAATAGATGCCCATTCAATTTGACTTCCTTACCCATATCCCTCGCATGGTTCTTTGGGAAATCTGTGGGATTCTCTCCTGATGTCACAAATAGTTCTTTCATTGTTCCACTCTATCTCCTTCTCTCTGACACCAGGTTGATGTCTGTTACCCTCACCCTACCAGTGCCCCTCATGCCCTTCATAGCACCACTGCCAAGGGAACTGCCCAAGGCACTGACCCTCGGGAACAAAAGTCTTGTTAGAAAAAAGCTTAATAGACACTTTAGAAGATAAAGATGAGAAATTGACCATCAAGCAGAACAAAGCTAAAAAAGATACATAATCCGAGAGACCAGAGAAACCCAGAATTCTGAAAAGAACAAAAGAAATAGCACAAAGAACACTGTCAAATAAAAAATACAAGGTGATTTCCCAGTGCTGAAACTTGCAATTAAAGACTGCACTGAGTTCCTGGCACAATGAGTGAAGACACATCTCCAAACATGTCATTGTGAAAAATTTAAATTACTGAGGGTAAAGAGAAGATTCTAAAATTTTTCTTGAGAAAAAAATGTGACCTACAGAAAAATGACAAGTCTGGTATCACATTTTCCATCAACAATGTTGAATGTTAGAAGACAGTGAAGAAATATCTTTAAAGTTCTAATGAATAATGTCACAGGATTCATAAAATATTTCCTGCACTTTTGAAAGGGAGGTTATTTGAGGTTGGACTATATCCAAATGAGGAAGAAAATTAAGACAGAAAAAATCTTGGCATCCTTGAAATAGTGGAGCTAATTTGTCTCTAGAAGAGCAGTGAAGGGAAACTCCAGAATTACAGCTACAGCAGTGCTGGAGTTCCACCAGTATAAACTGAGGCAGCAGGAGAAACGATGAATCAATAGAGTACCTATAACCATTTTGTAGTAACACCTATTACTATTGGTACAGGAATAAAGGTAAGAAAAATCACTACAATTAGGAAATTGAAGACTGAGTGTTGAAAACATATCGTGATAATGTTCGCTGCTTGGATTTGCAGGAAATCATGTTTATGCTCTTAATATTCTTATTGACTTTCATCTTTTCCAGCAACCTACAAAGCATGGAAGAATTAATCATATATAAACAGTATTAACCTCACCATTGCAAAAGCTGTTATGCAGACGATAGAAGTTTCAGAAGAAAAGAACAGAGTGATGTTGAAATGAAAACTATGGTCGTGAATATCATGTTAAAAAGTGGGAAGAAAAATTATGGACATAGCATGTTTGGGTTTGCCTTGGTACTTAGCCAAAGTATGCATTTGGTTTACTGCTATAAAATATACTGTTCACAGCTGTTGAAATAAGGAAAAGAGATGTTCATATTTCACTAAAGATATAAAGTATCTACATGAGGAACTCAAAATAGAAATATAACAACTGGTTGGAAGGGGGCTGGTTGTAAGCCAGCTCATTCTTCATTTCTTATAATAAATTAGATTACATCTAAAATTTGCAAAACAGGAAATAGGATGAAAAGCATATAATTAAAAGATATAGAAGCAAAAGTCAAGCAAAAATGATATAAGAGAAGAATAGTTATTTCTGGAAAATGGGCTTATAGATGGAAAAAGAAGTAAAGTGTACATATTAATTTAATAAGTGGAAAAAATCTTTAAAAGAAATGAAGAGTAGCAAAAATATGTCTGCTGGGGATGAAAGAATTATATTATTATATTAATAGATCTTACTATAATTCATCTCAGAGAGAAAAATGTGTTTATTTAGAAAGCTCTTTTGATAAATTGCTTAGGCCTGAAAGTCCTTTTATCTTCTTTTAGTAATTGCGCATACCATTTACATTCATCTAATAGTATTTCATTTCAGTTATTTTAATATTTCAAAAACACCATACAAATAAAAGATGTCTTTTATTATCAGTCTAGTCTCAATAAGAACAGTCTATTCAAAATGGGAAATTCAAGGAGGGTTTGTTTACAAAGAGACTATTTACAAAGGTGCAGAAAGGGGACCTCTAAGGGATGGTGCATTGTCTTGGAGCTTAGCAGCAACCAAGATGTCATTAACCTCTAGATCTCAAGCAACAGGGAGAGGGAATGGTATCTAGAACCTGGAAGGAAAAGGTTGTGCATAGTGTCACCATGAATGGAGTATTGACTTTGGGATGGAGAATGTTGCCAGCTTAAGGTGACCTTGCAAAGAGAGATTTAGAGGAATAAATATGGGAGTTTCACTTTCTCACTTCCATAAACTCTCCTACAAGCGATTTCCACTGGAGACAGAAGGTATGAGCATCTTGATATAGGTCAGCTCCTTGGGGCTAAGAGAAGGGTGGAGAGGGGAAAATGGAAGCTTCTCCCCCGGCCCCCACCAATTTTTCTTTACATGTAGGTGGTAAGCTTGTATTTCTAACACGAGGGGGCAAATAAATTTTTAACAGCTATCATGTCATGGTAGAATACTGTCAACCCTGTTACACTCCTGTTGAAGTCTAGATTATTCACCATTAATATTCTATATAATGTAATAGGCAGGAGAAGAAAAAAATAGAGTAATGTAAAGCATTGCTGCTACATTCCTGTCTTTATAGGTAATCATTAATCCTAAATTGTATAAATGTATTAAGTGATGCTCTAGCAAATTCCTTGGGTTTCAAACAGCTTTCCTTATCCCTAATATGTACTAGTAACTCTATTTTCCCCAAGCAGTTTCTGTCAATCTCTATTCTCAGGAAAATAACCTCCTTTCTCTGCCTGGTGGTTCAGAGTTATGAGTAATTCAGAATAGTTAAAGGGCAGTTGCTGCTTCCAACTCGCCAGACCCATCCCATGTTCTCTGATGAAAACATCTTCCTATTGGAATATAGAACTTACAAACACACTAAGCTCATGATCGTAAGATGGGAAGCGAAAATATTTCTAATAGTTTATTTGAGTATTTAACAGAATACATAATAATATATAATAATGTTTTATTTTAGTGGTTGCTCTAGGTATTATTTTAAGCATCCTTAACTTCACAGGCCACTTAGAGATAATATTGTATGACTTCACATAACATGGAACTATTTGCAATTGTATAAAGACATTCACTTTCTCCACTGTACTTTATGCCATACATGTTATGTATATCACATCTACATATATTATAAAACCCACAAATCAATGTCATAATTTTGCTTTAAACAGTCATATGTATTTTAAAATACTCTCAGATGAATAACTTTTCATATTTACGTAGGTATTTACTGTTTCTGATGCTTTAATTACTTCCCGAAGATTTGAGTTTACTTCTAGTATATTTTCCTTTCAGTTTGAAAAACTTCCTTTAACATTAACAGCGTATAAGACTGCTGGACTATAATATTGAATAAGAGTCAAGCAATCTTCATTTTAGATATTCAAGACTAATTATTTTTGATCATTGATTTCTTAAATTGAAGCTTGTATTAAAAATAGAGGTAACAAAGTGCTAAAAACTTTTAAAAACTTAAAAAAGAAGAAATACTATAGTGTAATACAGATGTCCTCAAACTCTGTCTCTTAGAACACTGTAGCATTTTATGAGGAATAAGTTCCATGGTCCACAAGAAATTTGTGTAGACACAAGATTAGGGTTCAGATACTTTTGTCACTTAATGTCTACTCACTCTTAAAAGAGTCATTTCAGCACTCTTAATCTTATATTTTATAATTTCTAAAGTGACACAAATCAAATTTTCAAATACCTACACAATTCAGTCAGGATACTCAGAGGAATAAAGCATGTAGTGAGAGCAGCATGGCTTAGTGAGGAATGTGGTAAAGTAGAGAATATATGTCTTATCTACACATCAGTGGCTTCTAGCCATCAGCCCATTATTATTACCTGGGAACACCAGTCTAGTTTTCCCAGATCTTTAAATATCGATGTGCCATCTCCACATTTCAAAATGTGATAATTTAAACAGTTTAAAAAGATTGTGTGTGTTAAACAGCACATCTCTGTAAACTAGATTCACCCTATGGAGGAGCAATCTGTAACCTTTGGATTAGCTAATTTTTAGACAATCTTCAAATAGTGATATTCATGATTCTATAGGACTAGATAAGAATGAAGAGTATTAAGTCAGGGCCACTTATTAATAATTTTGATGTATTGTTGCTGCCTGAACAACTTATTGTGGAATTTTAGTGCAGAAAACAAAAGTTAGCTTTCTTCTGTTTTTGAATTATTATTAAGGTATAACAACTCTTTTCATTTATTGAGAAAGAAAAATGTTCTAAGACTCTAGTCTACATATGAGAAAGCTTTTAGGAGATCTGTAAGTAGAGCTTTTATGAAATGTTAATGCACACATGTGGTAGATGGTTAGGGATCAACAGGATAAAATTCCAATGGGGTCGTAACTCTGGACTAGATTTATGGGACTCAACTCAATCGCCAAGTGTATTACTAAAAGGATGGTAAAAGCCTATGTAAGGATCCAGCTATTGGTCACATGACCTGATCCAGGGAAGAGATAAAAGCTTATATGGATCTTGTGGAAACCTGCCAATACTTGTCTCCACAATACATGATAAAACTCTGACAGTAAACTACTCCCGGGAGTTTGGTATTAAATTAGAGAGGCGGCAGCTCTCTTTTCTGCTGTTCTCAGATATATAGGCATGGCTTTCTAATATGCTGCTAATGTAGAAGCCAAAAGATGAAAGTTCTATTTTAATATCTCTCCAACACTTCATCTTTTCTATCTCTGCTGTAACATAGTTCAGGATTATGGAAATATTAATGTGTGATATGTCCCATTGGCTATGCTACAGCCTTCTTAGGATCATATCACACATGCGTAGATTAAAGACTGTCTCAAGAAAAAGCATCTCACTCTTTCTACAAAATATGTAGATAAGTACTTGTGCTTTAGTCAAAGATAATTTTTGTCCTGAGAGATTAGAAAGTAGTCAGTCTAACTTACATTTAATGAGGAGGAGCCATTTTTATTTTTCAAATAGCAATCATCATAATGATTTTTGCATAGAAGTGTCTTTATTTAGAATAATAATGACCTTTGTAATAGAAGAGGTGGAACTTGATTTGCCCAGAGCAATGGAGAAGGAGGGGAGAGGGACAGAAGTGGGAAGAGGGAAAAAGGAAAATAGAAGACTGTATTTGCACAATATGGTTCCTCCTTAGAACCTCCCCAAATCTTTAATAAAGACCACTAAACTCCTAATTTATAGAATTATAGTAAAATATATCTAACATAAAATTTACTGTTTCAACTATTTTTAAATGTATATAGTTCAGTGGCATTAAGTACATTTACATTGTTGTGCAACCATCGCCATCATTCATCTCAAGAATTTTTCATCATCCCATACTGAAAGCCTGTACTCATTAAACACTAAATTGCCATTCTTCCCTTCCCCCAGCCCCTGGCAACCACCATTTTACTTTCTGTCTGGATCAATTTGATTATTTGTACAAGTGCAGTCATATGATATTTGTTCTTTTGTGAGAAATTCTTATTGAGATTGTTTTGAGTTATGGGAATCAGTGAAAGAGCTGAATTTAACATGAGGGACATGAGGGCTGGGTCAGAGGATTCTGAAGAAAGCATAGGAGGCTGGGGATGGAGGTGGCTCTAAGAATGTGATAGAGGTGGAAACTAGAGCCACAAGACCAGATCTGGCACACAAATGTGATTAGTCTGTAGAGTGCTTTAAAGCATTAAAATTGTATGGCACCATTTACAGTTGGGGAGATTAATAAAGATCTGACTTTCTTGCCTATCTTATAAAATCTGATAACAGTGGACACACATTTCCCTAGCTACAGTCAGATAAGCCGCATATGCAACTCCAGTTGTTTCCTTATACCCATAATGTGTTATTTATCCATCCTTAGTTTATTTACAGGATGAATAATATAGTAATCTGAATATTCATAGTGATTTTAGGATAGGTGTTTAAATCTCCAAATATATGGAGATGGTTCTAAGTTCATCCAGATCTTGAGTGGCAGGGAGGCTTCATATGACATCTGGGCTACAAATCAAAAAGAGGCATTTACTGGGAGGATATAGAGTTGTCTTTTGGAGGGAGGTTGGTCAGTGGGTTTTGTGAGCGCTCTGAAACAGGAGAGTAGTCAGGCAGCAAAGCAGACGCTTATCCAGCTTCCATTCGAGTGGGAAAGCACACTTTCTACTCTTTGCATCTTCTATATATCTGCTTTATTCATATTCATATTGCTGTATGTCTGCTGTTTCTTCAGGACAAAACTGTGCTTTTACTATGGCTCTTGTAGGCACCTATAATTCCTGCTGTTCAAGAGCCACCAACCAACTGATTAGAGATTCTGAAGCCCAATTCATGTCCTCAGGAGAGAGTATCTGGTGGCGTGGTTGAAGTCCACTCAGCCGCACCTCTGATTTAGCTGTAGCTGGAGTGGAGAGCTCTGGGCAGTCTTTCTCTCACTTCGGGTTGACAGACTCATATCTTTGCTTTCTGCCCTGGACTCCTTTGATACTAGTGATGCCCCTGGGAGCTCACTTAATCCATGCCCCTTGGTTTGTAAGTGTGAGGGAATTAACATCCCTGGAGGTTAATATCCCCTCCAATGATGAGGAGTGAGAGCTGCTGCATAAATGCTCCTAGCAGGTGATTCTGGGAGGCGTTCTGAACACTTTTCTGAAAGTCCAAGCAGAGTCAGGCCCCTCATGTCCACAGTAACAATCTCAATAACATATGTTTCTATTGGCTCTTTCTCCTTCCCTATCTCACTCTTTTCAATCCCTCACCCTGCTTACTGGGATTACTTCCTGAAAAATGTGAAGGCATTGAATTCCCTTCTGATATCTAAGCCAACCTGCTCACAAGTCTTGTCACAGGCTCTGCTTTTCGGGAAGCCGTGCTGAGACAAGCTGGTTTGTGTCAGGTGTTTACCCATTGCTATGGGCTAAACTGTGTCCCCTCGCCCCTGCAAAAGATATGTTGAAGTCCCAACTCCCAAGGAAGAGGCAAGAAAGAACTATCCTATGCTGGTTTCAGAGGGAACATGGCTATCCTGATATTTTTTAATTTCAGACCTCAATCCTCCATAACTGTGAGACGCTAGATTCCCATTGTTGTAAGCCACCTTGTTTGTGGTCCTTTGTTACATCTGCTCTGGGGAAATAATACACCTTTATTGTAACTTCTGTTGCCAGATAGTAAGCACATACGTGTGGCCTACTGTCCACTTATTGGGGGCCAGACTATCAGAGAAGTGGATGTGAGCAGGTTATTTGTAAGGGGGATAGTGCTGGAGTGGAAATGATGGGCATGTGTAATATAAATGGAAATGTTTGTAAAAAGCTAAAATGATTATAACTAAAAAAATAAAATGGAGAATTGATTTAAAGTTCATTAAAAAAAAAGTAGAGTAAAAATCTCTAATAGCACTCTACTAGCAATAATACTATGTTTTCTGACTTTTGTTTTCCTCCTAGATATACAACTAGACCATGTTTCTCAGTATAGTTAGTTGACAAAATTATGGCCTTAATCAATTTAACTCAGTAAGTTGATAAGTATATTTCTGATGCAAGTGATATAGGTCCATATTGATTGGTAAGAAGAAATATGATAAAAGAAAAGCAATCAAATAGTTGTAAGATAATATAGAGTTTTTTCACTCAGTACAACATCTCAGCTCTCCTAAAAGCATTTAACTCTCTTCTGATATATTTAAACCAACTTATCATCTATGAACCTTATGATCAGACAAAGTCCCAGACAAAGCATGTCTGTGGGGGCTCTTTTGCTCAACATGCATTGAGGATCTAATGAGCATTTTCCCATGACTAGTTAACTAAGGAAGACAGTTACTCATGTTATACTGATACCACCAGAATGCGGATAGCTGCAGTACTATAACCCAACTTCAGGGTGGTCCTGAATGTCAGTGGAGAAGGAAAATCTTCCTAGTTGGCAGAAATTTAAGCAGTCCTGTGGACCTTGTTCATTTTGCCTAGAAAGAGAGATGACTGCAGGTACAGATCTATAGTATTTCATGGAAAGCTAATATTTTGACTTGACAGGTTAAGAGCTCAGAAGGAACATGATCAGAAATTCTGTGACACAGAGGTTAGAGGAAAGAATATATTAATAGGCCCTTCAGAATGGGCACAGAATGTTTATATTTGTGTCCCATGTGAATGATCACCAAAGAACAATTTCTGCAGAGGAAAATTGTAATAATAGGTGGACAAGATGAGCTATTTTCTGGACATAAGTCAGCCTCTTAAACCAAAAACCCTCATTCTTGCTCAATGGGCTCATGAACAAAGTAACAATGGCAATATGAATGAATTACACATGGGCTCAGAAGCATGGATTTCTACTCACTAAGGCCCATCTGGCATCAGACACCACTGAGTATTTAACCAGCCTATAGTGGAGACCAACACTGAGCCCCTAACATGGCACCCTTCCTGGAGAGCACCACCCAATTACCTGGTGGCAGGGTAGTTACATAGAACCATTCATATCATGGAAGAGGTAGCATTTGTTTTCACTGGAATAGACCTTTACCATAGACACACATTTAACTTTTTTTTCCTGTAATACTTTTGCCAAAACCATCACCAACGAACTTATTGAATATCTTATTAAGAGTCATGGCATTCAATACGACATTGCTTCTGACCACGAAACTCATTTTACAACAAATGAAGTTCCATGAAGGACTCATGCTCATGTAATTCACTGTTCTTACCACATTCCCCTTATCCTGAAGCAGTTGGCCCAATAGAGTAATGGAATGGCTTTTTCAAGCTCTTTTATGGTGCCAGCTATGTGGCAATACCTTGCAAATTTATGATAATTTTCTCTAGGATACAGCACATGTTCTAAATCAGTGACCAATGTATTGTGTTGTTTCTCCTGCAGCCAGTATTCACAGTTCTGGGAACCAAAGGACAGAAATGGGAGTTGATCCTCTCACTGTTAACCACAGAGATCCACTAGCAATATTTCTTGTTTGTCTTTCTCACAGTTTTGGGCTCTACTGGTCTATAAGTTTTAGTTTCCAAGGGAGGAACACCTTCAGCAGAGAGTACAGCAATGGTTCCACTAAAATGGAAGTTGAGTCTGCCACTTTGGACTCTCTAGGTCAGTAAATCAATAAGCAAAGAGAGGTTTCACTCTACTGGCAGGGGTGATTGATCCTGACTGTAAAGAGGAAATCACTTCTATCTAATGGGGATAAGAATAAATATTTTTGGAATGCAAGAGATACTCTGAGGTGCCACTTATTACTTCCATATCTTCCGATTAAAGTCAGTGGAAAAACTACAAAGTAAAACACACAGGATGCCAATGATGTAGGTCTATTAGGAATGAAGGTTTGAGTCACCCCTCCAAACAATGAACTGTGACCAGCTGAGGAGCTTGCTGAAGGCAGCGAGAGTATGTAATGGGTAGTAAAAGAAGACAGTTAGTTGTAAATACTAACTTTGACCACATGAACAGTTTCAGAAACAAACATTATAATTGAGAGATTCTTTTTTCTGAATTTTGACATGAAAATGTTACGTGTATATATAAACCATTTTTTTCTTCCCCTAATATCAGAAGGATTATTGATGCTCAAAAATAGCATGTAAAGACGAAGAGGTTTAGATGTAATAAAAAAAAGTAGCTATTGAGGTGTCTTTCATTACAGTTGGGGTATCCTCTTTTTACATTTAGAAGCTGATTAACTTAATGAGGAGGATATAAGAATCAACACTCCTGTAGTTCTTGTATGGCTTATAAGAACAGAACCCTATGGTTCAGAATAGAATTCTTCTTGGAACAAATTGCAGGTGTTGGAGACTTTGCTGCTTTCCTGTCTCCAGTAAAAAGTTAATTTTTCCATTGGAAACAAAGGAACAAAAGTGTAAATGTGTCCATCATCCAATGAAAGGAAAGAACAGAACATTATGGAATAGATGGATAGCTCTATATTACATAGAGCTACTATATGATTATAGTAACACAATTTTTAGAAAGAAATAAACGCAGAGGAATTTTCTTTCTCTTTCTAGTTAGAGCTTCCTGTGAGACATTATTCCAAACAAATAAGAAAGTTTTGATCGGATAACCTACATGCTGTTTTAATTTGAAGGAGCCTATCATGAAACAGATAACCCACCAGGAATAATTAGACTATATGGAAAGAAATGAAAACACTGACTCGAAAAAATACATTCCTCTCCTTGTTCATTGCAGCAATACTTACAATAGCTAAGACATGAAAGTAACCTAAGTGTCCACTGATGGATGAATGTATGAAGAAAATGTGGTGTATATATATATATACAATGGAATACTATTCATTCATAAAAGAACAGAAATCTTGCCTTTTGTGACAATATGGATGGCCCTTGAGGACATTATGCTAAATGAAATGTTAGACAGAGAAAGACATGTACCGTATGATCTCATTTATATGTGGAATCTAAAAAAATAAAATAAAATAAAAAAACACTCAGATACACAGAACAGATTAGTGGTAGGGGTGGGGGAAATGGATGAAATAAGTGAAGGTGATTAAAAGGTAACAATTTCTAGATATAAAATAAATGAGCCGTGGGAATGTAATATACAGCATAGTGACTACAGTTAATAGTACTGTATTGCATATTTAAAGGTTGCTAAGAGAGAAAATCTTGAGTTCTCATCACAAGAGAAAAATTATAACCATGTTTGGTGATGGATATTAACAAGACATATTGTGGTGATCATTTCACAATATATACAAAGTTTGAATCATTGTGTTGAACACCTGAAACTAATATAATGTCAATTATATCTCAAAAAATTAGATTATGGTTAAAAACAAAAACAAACAAAACCCAACTTTTCATGTGCTCCCAAAAAGGGCTATGCAATATTGTCCTAGTCTTGTGGTTCTCATCTGGAGCTGATTTTGCCTGTCAGAGACATTTGGCAATGTCTGGAGACATCTTTGATTGTCACATGGGGCAGGGTGGGAGGGATGGAGTGGGAGTAGGTTAAAACTGTCATCTAGTGGGTAGAGGTCAAGGATGCTGCTACACGTCCCAGAGTGCACAGGCCAGTGCCGCACAACAAAAATTTTTGTTGGCTAAAATTGCCGAGGTTGAGAAACTGTCATAGATTTAAACAAAAACTGTATAGATACTGACCTTGTAATGTGTTACGCATCAGTTCTCCAATAATTTTTTTGTATCGGTTATACATTTTAAAATATAAATTTAATATTTGCCATGTTTAGCCCTTCAACTCTAGGGTGAGAATTTAAAAAAATCTCCATTTGAGCTAAATATATATTTAGTAAAATAAGACACCAATCTTCATATGTAGAGTCTTCAAATATTGCAATCTTTAAATTTAAGTATGCATATTCCTGGAGACCAGGAAAGTTTTCTAGAGGATATGTCATCATGGGTCATTATAAGGAAATTAATTTTTGTACCCACAACTTCCATATGCACTCTTCTGAAATTAATCTGCCTGAGAACCTCTCTGTGGTTTTCCAGGTCTTTTTCCTAACTCCCCTTTCACAATCACATACCTCTCACTCTTTTACAATCGTATTGCTGTACTAGAGTTGTACAAGCCTCTGGATACCATCAATGGGATTGTTCGAGAAAGTATCCTTACTGAGGGAGAGCCAAAGTTTCAGTATGAAATCTGAAGGCAGTGGCGGCGACATATTTAATTTAGGATCCAAATCCAAGACAAGGCTATTTTTGCCTCTGCCAATTTTTCTCCCTATCTGTCTAGTTTAAAAAATAATTTAGAAGTGAGAAGTTTGTCATATAAATGGATATTAATTATGTGAATTTAAAATTAAGTTAGAATTTCATTCTGAATAAAACAAAAATGCAATTATTGCACTGCTTGTAAATGCAGAGATGCCACCATGGACAAATCAAAAAGGTTGTTTTGTTTATGTCTCAACTAAATAGGCACACTTTTTGGAAGATCATGGCTGGCTTCCCTATTCTCTCATCTGTCCATCGATAATTGCCATCCTTGTTCTGTGGGTTCCCGAATATAGTAGCAATCATCGTTCTATTTCTTTTTTCTTAATTAAGAAATGACTGAGAAGGAGGCTTTTTTAGAACTCTGGGGGGAAAAAAGAGACAATAAACATTCTTGTTTGTATATTTAAGCCTGGCCTCCTAGGGGGTCACTCCTGTGACAGCACTGCTTAGTGGTCAGCCAACGATTGTTCAGAAATTATGCTTAAATACCAGACCCAGTAAGACTCTGACTCTCTTCTTATTGGTCTGACTGTATGTTTGGGAACATATTCAAAATTCAAGCAGTTTACGAGTCTGCCCCAGCTTTTGTTTTCTTACAGGCCCCCTCACTTCTCTCCTGTGCCTGCACACGGCTTCATGGTCAGCGAGGGATGAATGGATAGTCAGAAGCCTTTTGGTCTCTCCAGCAATGGGGTTGTTCAGTGCTGTAATCCAAACCAAGTGATGCCCCTCCAATAGCAAAGCTATTGTTTTTCACAGCTTGCCTGCCTTCTCATATCTACCATGCCAACAAACTAGAGGACAACAGGGAAGGAAGCAGCCCAGACAATTCTGATATACATACCTACAGTTCATTCTGGAGGTTTTTCTTGAATAAATGCATCTCAATTGGTTGTTTGCCTTTGGTCAATTTCTAGAGTCTTGAAGTTCATTTTTTTTTTTTTTTGACAATTTTATTTCTCTTTATCATTGCTTTTTTGGGAGAGCATTTGCTGAGCTTCACATTCTGTCCTCTCCTTTAAAATATCTAATTGTTGATAAGCATTGTTTACTTCCCAGTTTTCTGTCAAGTGGCAGATAGTTGAGATGCCTAAATGATAAACAAGTGTATTTTACCTGTGGCTCCATAAATATAACATTCTGATTTCTGGAAATAGATGTATAAACAAACATATACATGAGCAAGGTTGATTTTCTTCATGTTTTGGAATGAATGTTTTGTATTTATTTTTAGTGCTTTACCTAGTTCAACTCTAAGATGGAGAATGATGAAATAGGAGATAAAATTGAAAGCTCTTGAAATTGCCTAGATAGTAGAATAGATATTTATGTCTTTTTTTTTTCTTCTTGATGACATTTTAGTTATATGAAGTAGAAGGAGTCAACCATTAGTGGTAGAACATGTACAACCTATTTGAAACAGAGTCTTTGAAGCATCCCAGGAGCTGACCTGACAAGCTTTTGCAGGTCAAATGCACAGCAATCGTTAAAAAAGAAAAATCTGACACATTACACTTGACCATGTTGGGAAATAAAATGGAATTGCCTTTAATTTGATAGCTTCAGAGGGATTGCACAGATATTTTTTTATGGATATTCTGAAAATAAATGATGAATTCTATGTTTAGAAATTCATGATCAAATTTGTCTTCTCATCTGTGAGGCGTTCGAGGAAGAAACATGTAAGTTAAGAAAAAAGGCAGGAACAAAATCCCTCTATTTAGGTGAAATGGAATTTCGCTAAAACAATGAAATTTAAAATTCAAATGTCTTCAAAGCAGTTGTAGTTATAATTGTTTCCACTAAGGTGTGCTAGATCTCCAAATATTATTCATGCTCTCCTTGTGTTACAAATGCACTGCACTGAATTCAGCAATGTGTACTGCCTTTCTCTGGGCTGCCAAGCCCTCTCTGCCACACACGAGGTTTCTGAGCTGGAATAACAATGTACTACACACGGATTCAGCTAAAACACAAAAGAAGACAAGAGATCATTTAAAAATTTTAAATGAGAAGGACAAATAGTAGCATTTTGAGTTGGTGATTTTCATAAACAGACTTGGATATTGGCTTTGGTTTTGTAGAATAATTTGGTTTGTCTGTGAAATTCTAGAAGGTTAACCTGATAAAAGGGAGTTTTTCAGGCCATTTTTCTTCTACTAAAACTCTTTAATGTCCTATTATCATTTATAACTAGTGTTACAAATGTGAGTTATCTTTGCTTTAATAGCACATCAATTTGACTATCATTATTCATGATGATTTAAATCCCTGTTGGTTTCTGAGATCATCTAGTGAAATTTGAAAAACAATTAACACAAAAGAGCAGTTCTAAATAAGTGTTTCAGGCAGGAAGTGGCACAGATCTGAAAGAACAACAACAAAATTTTGTGGGTAGAAAGAAAAATTAATTCTTCTTATCTGCAGTGCTGAATTTAATTTTCTCTAAGTCTCAAAGTTACCAACCAGAAATTTAGCTATCTTGTTAAAAGCCATCTACATGGCTGGTAATTTAATAGTAGACTCTGAAAGGTTTGTCTGGAGACTATGCCAAATTCTCCATAAACCAAATACAGGTTCTGCATATAGGGTTCTACACATACACCTTAGTTGGCAAAGAACTAATTTTGGTCGTGCACTTCTATCGGGAATATGCTTTGGAGCTCCTTTTTTTTCTTTATCTCGCAGTGGTTTCAGTTTAAAAGACAATTTGTACTTCCCACCTCCAACTCATTGTTATTGTTGGTTAGCATCAGCAGTAAATTATCTACTTACATAATTTGGTTTTATAATTTTAAGTACATTGACTGATTGTTGTGATCAATGACTTTTAATAATAGTTAAAAAAAATGTTAGCTCTAAACTTAAATTAATGTTAAAGAAAATCTCAGATACTATAGCAATTAATCTTACATCGTTGGCATGATTTATTTGGGTAGGCAAAAAGTACTTTATATTCAGTTAAACAACTGGAAATTGACTGATAAGTAACTGCTTAGTTAGAGGTTGTTTTAAAAACAAAAAATTCTTAGGCTGAACTGAAACTTTCCTACCAAAAATATTTCTTCTTAGGTAAAAACTATGGTTATAATTCTATAGTTTATATCATTATAAAATATTGACTTCTATATCTAGACCAAATTTCACAATGTTTAAAAATCTTTTTGACTATGTGAGACTCCTTTTGTTTTGATGAATTTCAAAATAATGGTAGAGTGCATAATCAAGTAAGTGAATTTTCATGTATATAAATGAGTTTCTGAAAAGTTTCAATTAAATATTGGGGACAATGACATGTTTTGTCTTTCTACTTTGTCATCTGGTTATTAAGGTAATAAGTTGGACAAATGTAAAATGACATCTGTACTTTTGCTGAGAGATGTTATTTAAATAATTAATAGCAGAATAATCAGGAAATGATGCAAGACTGTAAAGTTTTTACAATGTTAACCCAGAAAACCCTTTCATTTGTGAGATTTTTTTGAGTTGATTTATTGAAACAATTGTCTCCATAATTATTGCCTGCTAAATAATGGTGATTAATTACTATTTTCTAAAACTTTAAATAGGAGAATAAGATTCGTTAAACTCATTTTGAATATATCTAGAAGTAGAAGGGAGTAGTATGTTTCCCAACATAAAACTTGAGCGAAATTATTCTTCAACATAACACAAAAATGTCAAATAGAATTCTTTATGCCTGACATTAACTTCAAGTTGTGTAAAAATACTTTCTAAAAACAAAGAGGAATTAATGTTGAATACCACAGAGCTAAAAGCTAATGATAGAAAATTAGGATCATGCAGAAAGGTATCTAAACATGCTAATTAACTTGTTAAAATAACACAAAGGGCAAAATGAAAATCTTCAGCATTTAGAAAACCAGCAACCCCACTGCATGGGAACCACTGTGCAACTCTGAATTTTAGGAACACGTCAATGGTGCTTTACTTTCATTAACTCAGGTGTTTTCTAAGGAGTGAAACCTGTTTGGAATTTAATTAGAAGTGTGGAACTCTACCAGGAATATTTGGATCAATTAATGCTCTATATTTAATATGAACAAAATTTAAAGAAAAAACACCCCATTTTCTATTTGACAAGAAACGAGACTAAAATGTTTCCTCAGAATGCTTTCCCAGAAATATTTAAAATAAATATAACCAATGTGAATTTTATGCATAATGCTTTTTGAGGAACATGTGCATGTATTATAGTAACTTCAGTTATTATTATTATTTTTTGCTTGAGTAAATGAAATAAATTGCAAAACTCATATAAATTAGAAAACACTACTCATCTGCACTTGAAGAGAAATTTTGTTTGGTTCAATGTCAGGGTCATATTGAGACCAACCCTAACTACACAAAGCCATGTCAAGCTTTGCTATGAAGCTATTTTACTATGGAAATGAGCAATTCCAAACAGGTTTTGGAGCAGAAATGAAGTTTGGCTAAATGGAGGCAGTGGAGCTAATGGGAGGCTGGGGCTGAGTGGAGGCCAGAGGCCCCTGTGGTGGGGGCCCTGGAAGCCTGGAGCCTGAAGGAGGACTCTGAACAGGACAGAGGAAAAGAACGTAGACTGATTTCATTTCACAATTTTATAAGGATCACTCTGAATTGATTTGTCTTCAAGTAGAAGGACGATATTATACACATGGAAGCTTAAATATGGAAGGAGGAAAGCCGAATTGGGAAAACTTCCAAGCTGTTTATGGCCTAGGGGGATTGGGTGGTGGTGACGGTAGGGGACAAATCTTGGGAGACACAGAAGCACTGGTATTATACACATATCTTTATTCCAGAGAAAGTGAGGTAGTTTATAACAATTCAGGACCAGAGAAAATATAATAGGAGGTCATGAATGAGAAAACTGTAGGCCTAGGATCTGAAAATATTAATAAAGGGTAAACTGTAAATTTGGCTTTATATTTCATGATACTCAAAGCAAATTATTTTCATCATCCATGGGGAGAAATTACATCGGTTTCTCAGGAGAAGCAAATGATATCTTTTCACTGTGTTCTAAAAGAATTTTAACAGTTTATTACTTTGCATTATAATTTTGGTCTTTAATTTTTCTTTTAAAATGCAAATATCCCAAGGAGAATATATGCTTATTAAGTTACTAATATGTGCAAATTATAAATATTTTTCTTGTAGCCTGTGGTGGGAGGATAGGCTTAATTTTACCAAGGGTGAGCCATAGAATCAGTAAAAGAATGGTTTAGAATTTAGATTTCTCCTTCCCCAGATTTTATTAGTTCTGATTCTCTGAATTCAGAGTTACCTACACTGGAAAAGAAACAGCATCACCTGTATAGAAAATTATTTAATGAAACTTCTAAATGATAACTAAGTGACAATTTTAGATGGGCACATGGGAACATCTTTATTGCTGGCTTAATCCTTATGACCCATATTTTCAATAAACTTTCACTTTTTAACAAGCAAAGACTATGGATAATTTTTGAGAACATATTTTCTACTTAGGTCATGTTGACCATCGGCTGATTCAGGGAAACTATTTTTTAAGAGAAGAAATATCCACAAAGTAGCTTCTTGATTTGTCCTTTGGCTGACTCAGGGTGAGGGGAGTAATCATCGTTAATTTAAGGTGTGGGCTATCATATGCTTGCAATAAATATTCTCCAATTTTGATAATGAGAAGTAAATATTTGATGTTGGCAAGTCATATCTTCCTTCATGTTTACTGCTTCATTTCTTCAAAGAGCTGCTTATCTACTTTATTAATATTTTAATTATTAGAGCTAAAGAAAGCATTCTATCTCAGAATATTTCTTTGTATGCGTTAGTTTTCTTTAATTTTTTTGTGTTTTAATAATTAATGTGCAAATAAAAAAATAAATTACATTTAAAAAGCTAAATAAACTCCACGACTCAACAGCAAATTAAAGGGTGAGATTGAGAGCTCTGACAACATCAACATTATGAGTTAAAATATAATCCATATTCATTTTTATTTGTAAATATTACCTTTGTGATTGATTTTTAACATTACTGTCCTGTAATATATATAAAAAAGGGAAATGGAAGCTTTAGTGGGCTATGTATTTTGTATACTTTTCTTTACTGAACTGGATTTGAAATGATTGAATAATATAGTTTTTTACTCTGATCTCAAAGGACAAAATTGCTAGTTTCTTTCTAAGACTCCCAAATATTCCAAAAGAAAATGAAACATATCAGTGTGTTTCTTCCATCTGGTCTTTCAGAGGGGCTGTTTAATGTCCCTGAGAAGCCTGGAAGATGCTCATCAGTTTGCCTCTATTTTATCTCCTGCTCAAAAATCCTTTGTTGTGACCTTCCTCCAGTTAAAGAAGAGAAGATGGGGTTTCTTATTTTAATTGGTCAATGGGGAAATACCTGCAGTGTGACAAATCTCTCTTTTATTATTGAATGCAGTATTTTGCTTTCTTGTGTATCCTGTCCTCACAGTCTGGAAAATGTGATGTTTTTATCTAGGACACAGCAGTAAGAAGGAGCTTCTAATAGTCTACTGGACAGGGCATTGATTTCATTTGTATTAATTTTTCTAGCTGTCTTCTTGGGAACCCAAAAACCAGAGACAGTCTTTCAAAAAGGATAGGAAATATTGCATGTGCACGAACTGTTTCTACCTTCTACAATCTTTATCCAAAGTAACCGCAAAAATAAGAAAAGAGAAGTTATAGCACTGTGGAATGAAAAGACCTAGGAGCCGGAAGAGAAAGGATATCATGGGATGCCAATAACTAACTCACTTCAATAAAGAAGAAACTAAAACTTCATTTTATTTACAAGAGTGAGGCTAGTTCTTAGATGAATGTATTTCATTATGTAAGTCAGGTAGCCAAAGGAGCTATCGCCAGTATATACTTTGACTAGCTAGCAATGATAACCTTAGCTATCTGTTCTCCTTATCTTTTTTCTTAGGCAGAAAAAGTTCTACTGATATTTTGTTATCAGTTCCCTAATATATGATAGCAGGGTTTTCCTCTTCTTAAAAAGTCCCAAGCATAAATATTTACTGTTTCTAATACTTAATAGGAAGTTAAATGTAATATTTTTGTAGCTTATTTAAATGAATTCTTACATTTTGGTAGCAACTGCTACTTTTGGTAATTAACTGAAAAACTGAAACTTATATGCTAACATAAAAACATATGTAAGTCAAGCTTTAACCTTCTAGGTTTAATAAACAAATTCTTATTCATGACTATAACATTTAAAGTTAATTTAAAACAGATATCATTTATTTTTGGTAGATCAGTTGTTTTAGGCTCCAGTATATTTTTGATAGCTACACGTATATTTTAAAAATTTATTTTCATTTGTTTTTTTATTCCTGAATGGCAAAAGTCTCTAGGTTTTCTGAGTAGTATTTCTGGAAAAAATATGCTCTTTGAATTTTCCCTATGTAGATATGAATTATAATGTTTATGCTCAATGCATTTTTAACTGCAAAAGAGAAGGTCACACTGACAAATATACAAGAAACAAAAAGCTGCTTTTTTCCCTCAAGACTATAAAGGATTTCTGTCAGAGAGTAAAACCTAAAGTTAGAATTTATTGGACAAGGGATGGAAGGCAATCTGTGGTTATGTTTGGATTTTCACAATTTTTCAATTTAAAAATTTGCCACAGGTTTTATGTGGCATTTATAAAGGAAAATATCATCCTTACTGTATGAAGTCATGAATATTATTTTATAGA
>NW_024355205.1:20444911-20454911 GCF_902729225.1 Pteropus medius | reverse complement strand
CACTTGACAGAGTTGATCACGCTATATCCATAATGAGAATTTTTCTCTTCTGATTTCTTTGATGTTATCTTGGCTCTTTGGATATCTCTGAATACTAATTTTGGGTTTATACCTTTGCTGTCTCCTTTTGCTGTGTCTTTTCTTCTTCCTACAATACCACATGGTTTCTTTCCTCATACGGACTCCCCGCCACCATACACAATTTGTTTTTATCCAGTTCTCACCATTCAAGATGTAGCAGCATTTTATTGCTTCGTGCAGATGACTCCCAGTTCTACAGCTCTGCTCCTTAACTTTGCTGCAAAACTCCAGCTACACATTTCTAACTGCCTGCTAGGCGTCGTAATTTGCATGTTCCATAGCTCTCTTCAACTAAAAGTTTCTCGAACCAGATTTATCACCTTCCTCCACAAACACAATGCACTCTTCCTAAATTTCTGAATACTGCCAAATATCATGACTTTCTCCCTTTAACTTAGCCTGAAATATATGGAGTTTCGTTGGAGTCTGTCATTTCTGTTAAATCAGATATCTCCTTTCTCCCCGATTTTAAATTCTGCCTATCACTGCTTTAGTTCACAGCTTAATACTCCTTCCCCACTTTAGCGCAAGTGCTGTTGTAAGATCTACTTATGTGCTTGATTTACTCACACCAGAAGATTTAGAATTTATACAGCAAGAATTGTGACTTCCTACTTTTTAAGCCTGAGGCACATGGTGTAGTGTCTTAAGCACAGCAGATGTTCAATAGATATTTGTTTAATTAATTATTTTAGTATTATTAACTCCATATAATAGGAGTGGTGAAAATAGTAAAAGAAAAATAATGCTCAGACTTGGTCATTAAAACAAAGCATCAAAACATAACAGGTATTATTTTACTGGCTTGATTTGGGAAAGAGTCTTGGCTGGCCAATTTAAGTTCAAATTTACATTGGAATTTCTTTAAATTACTTGACTTCAGTGTGACAAATCCTGTCTCACAAGATTGACTTTAATAATTTAAATGTTTTTTTTGGAATTTAGGCTTGAAAGCTAAGTGTATGTGGGTGGAAAAGGATGATTCTGACTCGAGTTAATAGGATTAAAAAATAACTCAGCTGAGTAAGCTTTTGTGGCTATGATTCACTTAAAATGCAAAGGGTAGAGAGTTGTATAATGCTAGAGACAGAGACTAATTTTAAGTATAGGAGAGGGATTTAGACTTCTAAATAGCACCTTGCTTATGTAGTCAGAAATAATTTCACTTTTTTTCAAAACAAGAATTGAAAATTACATTAGCTTTAAAGCAGCCAATAAAACTAGTACAATAATCAAGTATCTTTATTCTCCATCTAAACAAAAATCATATGACAAAACTAGGAAAAATACAGATGGAAATACCCTTGGGCATTAGAATTGCCAAGACATAGGCTTCTTAGTATTCAGGTCAGCTTTTGCATTTGGCGGTAGCTTATCATCAGCCCTTGCCTTCCCCAGTACTGATCATCTGGAGGCAGAGAGTTCCAGCACCTTCAAGTCCAGTGTTATCCAATTTTGGAGCCAATCCTAGACCAGACTGGATGAACATTCATAGCCCATAATTATCCATAGATGGGAATTATTTGAGTCCAGACTGTTTTGTGTCATCTTCCTAATCCTTTTTCCTCTCCAGCCTTCACATTTCTTCCTATCCAGTTTAGATTCTACATATTAAGAATTAAAAAAAAAAAAATATATATATATATATTTTGCCTTGGGCTAAATGAGATCAAGAGTGAAATTAAATTCAGTTAGAGAAAAATAGAACGTTATATTATTTTTCACAAATAACCAATTTAAATACCTCTCTAAAATAACAAAATTGGTTTGCTTCTCTGTCATCCCATCTCTCTGGCAAAACAACAACCCTGAATCAACCCAAATATCTGCTTTCTCTAAGCATGTGCATGAGCAAATGAGCACTACTAGAGAAAATCATGAACTCAGCAGATTGCTTCTAACTTAAATTCATTAGTTTCTTCTTTGGACCCTAAACACTGCCCAGCAAGCTTGCTACATTTTACTGGCCAACTCTCTCCCACTCTGTACAGAAATGATTTCGAAACTTTTCCACTCTCCTTAAAATTCTGGATGCAACTTTGTTATATTTCTTCAAGAGTATATAGAAACCAGTAGATGAATTTTCTCAACTTTCATCACCAAATCTATGCACTTACCCATGCAGTGATACATCTGCATTCGTCCTCTCTTCAGTTCTTCTGTATAGAGGATGGACTCACCTTTTTCTTAGTTAAGGTCCAGTCCTCTCAACCTCCTAGTTTCTAATCATATACCTTACAGTCTTTTGTCCTGGCAAGAATTCTTCAGAGAAACAGAATATATATTTATAAAATTAGGTAGGGTCTAAGACTCATGATCTGCTATCTATAAGCTGGAGACCCAGAAAAGCTGGTGATGGTGTAATTCCAATTCAAGTCTGAAGGCCTGAGAACCAGGGTATTTGATGGTGTGAATCTCAGTCCAAGGCAGTAGAAGACCAAAGTTCCCAGTTCAACCAGGCAGACAGGAAGGGAACAAATCCTACTTTGCTTTGCTTTTTGTTTTATTCAGGCCCTCAAAGGATTGGATGACTCCCACCCACATTGGGGAGGGCAATTTACTTACAGAGTTCACCAATTCAAATGCTAATCACATCTGGAAACACCTTCAGTGGATCCTCAAGCAGTTTTTAGGAAGGGTACGTAAGGAGTTAAGTTTAAGATCTTTTATTTATGCTGATATTCTAAACCTTAATGAAGATCGATCGATCTATCTATCTATCTATCTATCTATCTATCTATCTATCTATCTATCTATCTAGCTCGATAGCTAGCTATCATCTATCTCTAGCTATCTATCATCTGTCTAGCTAATCTATCCATCTACATGACTTTTGTTTTTTCTTTTTCCTTTAATTCTGCCTGCTTAGCATTTAGTAGGCCCCTTTCAATCTGGCGACTGTTGTCTTTCTGTAGCTTTCAGTAGTGTGTTTCTATGTTTCTTTAATGTTTTTCTTTCATTTTATCTCTCTGTTCTTTTTTTGGGGGGAGTGATTCTCTTTTCTATTATCCTATTAGATGTATGTTGGATTGATCATATACATATATATGTATATCTACATATATGTGTAAATACACACACACACACACACACACACACACATATATATATATACAAATTTAAATCATTTTCTTATCAAATGTCTTTTCTTTATCTTTTTTACCTTTTGTGTTCTTGGATGTGAACTCAAATTTTTTAAAAGTTATCTGATATTCATTCCACACCCATTTTATTCCCTATTTTTTAAATAACAGAACTAGTAAGAGCTTAATGAATGGGTTAAGCAAATTGGAAATTTACTCTACGTACATTCTTAGAAACAAAGTGCATGGAAAAATGCTCATAGGTTATATTACTAGAATTAAATATTCACTAGAATTAAATATTCATTGACTAAGTGCCCATTATGTGCTGGACATTGTTATTGAAACTGAGGATGAACTGGTGAATGAACAGGCAAGCTCCCTGATTTTATAAACTTAAATTCTCTACAGTGGATAGAAGAAGGGGAAAAATAAATAAACAAGTAAATGATAAACTGTACCAATATGCATGCACGCATTCAAAAATATGTGTATGAAAAAAAGATTGAATGAGTAAATAAGAAAGCATCATATCATGATAAGGTTGTGTAGAGAATTAAAGTAACAGTGATGTTCTGGAGATTGGTTAGGCAGTCACTTTAGATTGGGTTGTCTGGTGCAGCCTATTGGAACAAGTGACATTTAAGTTGCAAACTGAACAGATGAGTAGAGAGAATATTTGAGGCAGAAAGAATAGCTTGTGCAAAGCCCTAAAACAGGAACAGAAAGAAGACCATGGAAGTGTGGTGTACGAGAGAAGTGGTGTGGCTGGGGTCAGAAACAGAGGCAAATCCCCTAGGGCTTTGTAGGCCATGGAATTTGGATTTTCTCCCAAGTGTGAGGAGAAACCACCAGGGGGCATATAAGGAGGGTAGAGGGGCAATCTCATGTGTTTTAAAATGATTGTTTCAGTTGCCACATGAAGAATGAATTGTAGTGGGGCTGAGGTGGAAGCAAGGTCTGGGATCAGCAAGAAGGCTATTGTAGTAGTTTAGGCAAGACGTGATGGTGGTTTAGGATCAGGGCTAATGGAAATAAGTGGACCCAGTGAAATTGCAATTTTTCAATTTTGCAAGTTCCACAAAAAGACTTTATTACTTTACACTCCTCCAATTGTGTATGAAAGTATATAATAATTAAAACTGGAAATGTGTTAGAATCTACTTCAGTTTTATATGCAGTGAAAACAAGGCCCACTGATCTTACATGCATAGTTCAGGTGGCGAATTCCTTTCCTGGAAAGGAACCCCAGCCATCTGCCAAGTTCTGGTGATCATACACCACAATGTTTTCTCCACATTTCTCTTCCCTGCCGCAGTCCAGCCACGACAGGATCCAGGGGGCCCCAAAGGTGGGCAAGGCGTCGGCGCGGGAGACAGTCGACTACACAACTCAGAGGCGGTGTGACACTGTTCCCTTTTATTGTGATTTGAGTACAACTTTTATACTTTCCATTTTGGCATTTGATTATACTTTGTGGTTAAGATAGCAGGGAGTTAAATTTCTGTGGTTAAGCGAAGCAGAAAATCTTATAGAGTATATTATTATTAATATTCATGATTGACTAGTACATTCTTTTCTCAATTATTAGAACAGAACTACCTGATGGAACAATCTAAACTTTTAATTCTTATATCTATTACGTAAGATACAGTTTGACTTAAGTAAAGGTGATAGATAGAGGTATTCATAACAGCAAATATTGGCTTGTGGGTAGACATTGTTCTTCTTTCTGCCTGAAGAAATCTTTTAATTGCTACTTTATTTATGCTATTATTTAAAGTTCAAGCTGAACCTTTCTCATAGCTGTTCAAAAGCTTCCTTGGTGCAGTATTGAGGAAAATATTTATAAAAATCAGTTTTACAAAGCTGCTTTCGTAAGCTAAGTTTTTGTTCCTTTGTTTTTTAAGCACCAAGGAGGTCCTGACCTAGCCAGCCTTTCTATAAAACTTAAACTACTATAAGGCACATGAATTCCATCTTTATTCACCATACGTATGCTATCTTCATTATAAGCTCCTATATAAGGCAAAGGAGGATCAGGTAATCTTTTCATACTATTAGCCCCGCTAGGTGGATACCAGAGTTTTCCATTTATCCAGTAGGCCACAAAAGGAGGCCCTTCCATAGTAGGCACAGGCTTATGAGTAAATTTCTTATCCTTTACTAATTTTTCTACTAACTGCATGGGAACAGGAGTATAAGCTGGTTCTAGTAATTCAGCTTGTTGTAATTTATTTATAACATCTTTAAGAGGCGCGTCAAAAGGAATTTCTCTTAATAATTGTTCAAATAAAGGGTTTACGCATTCTGGACACATCAGGGTGACTGGAGCTGATTCCATACGCGGGGAATTTACTATGTTTTCCTTAGAGCCAATTTTGAGGAAATCCACTTGTACAGCGTTTACACTTACTAGAATTTGTGCTATCCAAATTCCCCCTATTAATAAGATCGTTCCTAAGAAACCAATTACCCCTAAACACATGCCACATCCTCGTTCTTGACGATGCATTCCTTGAAGCTTCTGTCCCCATCTCCGGACCTTGTCACGCGGTAGGGTAGAAAGAGGATGCGGCACTTCTCTATGCTGCACGTTCTTTCATTTGACACTCCTCTGTAGCACCTCTCCATATTATATATTCATGAGTATATATTCTATTTCCTCTTTTATATTATAAACTTTGAGGGCAGGCAGAACCTGTCACCTATGTTGTAGTATTCAGCAAGACTGAAGCTTAAGAATCACCTAGAATCACATGAGCAAGTCTCCGAAAAAAGAAAGTGATAGTTCATTATGTTTATATTCTCTGCCATAATTTGATCTCTGAAAGTAGTGAACCCCCACTGTTTTATCATTATTATTCAGTATCTATACTCACATTGCAGACGCTATTAGAGAAAGAATCCAAAAAATTCGTTCTAGCTGTATACAGTGGAAAAGATTTAAAATTTAGATTCAGAGACTTTGGATTCAAATATTGGCTTTGCTCCTTTCTGGTAGTTGTGACCTTGGGCCTTTGTTTCTTCAAACCAGGCTAGGTCACAAAATTTGTGAGATTCTGAATGTTATGTGTGAAAAGAACTTGTAAGCTCTACCACACAATAAATGCTACTATTTAGTAAAAGCTACAGTTGATCGAACTCTCGACTATGCTGCAGAATACTGTTCTAGAGTTTCACATGTCTCAACTCATTATTCCTCATGACACTCTTAAGGGGCCAAGGTTATTACTAAACCCATTTTTTCAGATGAGAAAATGGAGGAGAGATTAAATAACTTGTTTAGCTAAGGTCACACACAGAATAAATGACAGAGCCAGGACTTGAACCCAGGTAATTTGACAATATAGTCTCAGCTTTTAACCACTATGCTCTGTTAGCACTCTGTAAAGTTGACATTATTAAAATATTCTGAGCACACGTGTTAATATATAAAATATTTGCTAGGCACTGTGCTAAATACCGACAGTACTAAAAGAAAAGGGCAGGGTTGGTCAAGGTCTTTTAAACATCTGTGCAGGTAAAGAATTTTTTTCTTTAAATGAAGACAAAAAAATCTCATGCTTGAACAATTGTGATGATACTTAATTAGCATGCATGAATTCACAGGTAACGAGTCAACATAATAATATAGATTGACACATATTTTATTCCATAAGTATTCTATTAGTAAATATTCTTTATTAACTGAGCCATATTTTTTTCAGAAAAATAACTTTCTGCTTTAATATTCCAAAGAGATTAATTTTCTTTCAAAGAGATCATTATTTTAGTTTTCTTTCTTAATATTTGTGGATTTTCAAACACATCCTTTAATCATGAAGACCTTAGCTAATGGATACCATTTTTATTTTCAATTTAGTGAACAGAGTGACTTTTACTTAAAAAATTCTAAAATAAATGTGCAGGTGGGTTTATAACTATACATTTTTATGACTATAGTGCCATGGAAACTGGATTTCTACAGCTTTATAGAACATCTCATCTTAGCTGCCTAATGGAAGTATGATTTTGGAATAGTTAAAAGAATTTTCTTCAGTTCCATGTCATACAAATTTAATCTTTCCTTGCATGAATTTTCCTGAGACACAACAGATGATTATGCAAGGCCATTTATGTAAGTGAATTGCTCAGTGATATTATCAGCCAAAATTGTAGGTTGAGGTCAAGTGATGTCAAGTCATTATTTAAAGAAACAAAGACAAAGGGAAAAGACAAATTATAGAGGAGAAATTTAATACATTTTGGCAACATAAGTAGGAAGGTCAGTAAAGGACAAGAAGCTAGAGTGATGTCATTATAACTGGCTTCAGTTCAGAAGTGGCAGGGTGGCAGTTAGCCAAAAAGGCACTTTGATGTTGTTTGTTTATATATTGCTATTTAGCTATCCATACCCAGAAGTGGAGATTACAGCAGATAATTTTATGGTGGAGGATTGAATATTGTGGTTACTGCATAATTTTAAACTTTGTTTCTAAAATACAATCACTATATCTTATTTAGAACTTTCATTTTTAAGATGTATTTCTTCCACACACACACAGATCTGCAAGCCCTCTACAATCTAGACAGTTTCAACTGCTGTACAGGTAATTGTTTGATGTAGTGATCTGGATATAGATTTTTAGCTCAGACAAAGCATTTAAAAAAGAGTCCCATGATCTGTTAAAACTATGAAATAATCAGATCTCTGCAGCCTTCTGTCCTGCTTCATGTGTGGTATTTATGTCATGCCTATAAAGAGGGAGAAAGGAGTCGGTTGGAAGAATATATGTTTTTCCAGTTTCTCATTAGCTTGCATTATGCACCTTTTCCCTGAGCAGATGATGGCCACCTAAATAGCTCTTACTCTATTGGCTAAATAACTTGTATTAAGGTGAAATTTTTGTTGCATGCAGATGTTGTAAAGGAAACCTGTCCAATAGAAATATAATGTAAGCCACTAATATGAGCCACATGTTATTTTACACTCTCAAGTAGCCATATTAAAAAAAGTTAAAATTAAGTTAAGGGTATATATATTTTAATGCAATATACCCAAAGTATTATTATTTAAACATGTAATCAAAAACAGCCCCAATGCTGCAGCTGGTTTTGAGGCTACAACTGACACTGCCTAACTCCTCTTCTACCCAGTAGATTGGGTGTAGATTATCTTCACCCTTGGTTATCACTTTTGTTAGTCTATGAGGCTTATCTAGTGGGTGATCCTGCCCATGTTTTTCTCAGGCTATGCAGCAGCCTAACAACTTGCTGTCAAATCTGGGCAGAGGCATCCACTTGGTCTTTCTCACTGATGGCTCTTACCTCCAAGGGCCGAGACAACTACCTGGGAGATGGGGTTTGCTAACTATCAAGTATTTCTATGTAGCATGGAGAACAGAGGAGATGATTACTGGTTTGTTCGATGGCTTCATTGTACCCATTGTAAACTGGACCTAGAGAATCAATTTATTACCATGTGCCTCCACTCTGACATAGAGTCCTGGATGACTCTGGTTCCTGAATAATAAATATGACCTTGAAATTTCTGAGTATTCTCTTTCTCTAGTGTGTGATTACCTGAGTAAATGGCCATAGGTTTCCGTGAAAAAGGACTGGTTGAATTATTAGCATATAATATTGCCTTGGTATTACATGGTGATGCCTCATGGATTCCTTACCTTTTCTTCAGTATTGGAGGCCTATAGAGGAGATTGGGGTAGATCTTGAGAGGGACATGTGTTATACTGAAAGGCAGAAGTCACTGCAACATTTTCTTTTTTTCTTTTTTTTTAGAAAAGGCAATCCTTGGTTAACCTCACATTTTCAAGGACTTTGTCAGCTTACAATCCCTTATTTTTATTTAAAAAATTTTTTTTACACCTATAACACCTGGTCTTCCCAGGTGGTCTCCCATCCAAGTACTAACCAGGCCTGACCTTGTTTAGCTTCTGAGATCAGAGAGCAGAGATTCTTTATCTGCTGCCACAGGTTCTCTCTGGTTTTCACCTTTTACCTTCAATTGATGATTAATTATGTCCATCTTTTCATTGTTTTTCTCCAAAGAATTAGCCCTCAGGAATTAGCATTCCTTCTATAGTCTCTATAATTTTGTACTGCTTTCCTCAAATCTCTCAAGTGCTTGAGATATTACCTGTAGCAGTGCCTTCATTTCCTATCAGTTTCACTCTAGGTGAAAGTCTTAAAAACTGCATTACTATGGTATGCTATGGGCTATTAACACTCCACCTATCACCCGTGATAGGGTTCTTATTGCTAGCCATTAGCAGATGATTTGGCTTCAAAATCCCATTTTAGAATCTGATTCTTAGGATGACTCCTGACTTCTACTGCTTTAGGTCAGTGTTCCCAGAAACAGACGTTGAGATGGAGACTTGCATGCAGTAATTTTGTTGGTGGATGCTCCCAGATTTTGAATTTGAATGCACTGAAAGCAGTAGTATTAGGCAGAAGAAGAGATGGAAACTGTCTTATAATTGCAATAAGAAGCTCAGGAGTTTATGGCTTTTTATAATTGTCCACAATTAGAGCATAGGGGACTGGTCCTTAAAGCCCCCTATCCCTCTCTCTTAACCAGTCATTTGATGTGGACTGCCCTTCGGCATAATCTTGGGTTAGGAGGCTCCCAGATTCTAGGAAAGAAACTCAGCTATGAGCTATTAGCAGCCTATACTCCCTGAAGCTGGGGTGTGAGTGACTTGGTCCAGAAGGACGCTTTACTATAAGGATGCTCTATAGGCATGCACACGGTGAAGTACAGTTTGAGTAGTCACAAATTGGGAAGCAGAAATGTAATTTTATGTTTTATAATATCTCATTTCCTCTCAAAA
>NW_024355205.1:20426594-20444900 GCF_902729225.1 Pteropus medius | reverse complement strand
AAAAAAAAAAAATATATATATATATATATATATATTTTTGCCTTGGGCTAAATGAGATCAAGAGTGAAATTAAATTCAGTTAGAGAAAAATAGAACGTTATATTATTTTTCACAAATAACCAATTTAAATACCTCTCTAAAATAACAAAATTGGTTTGCTTCTCTGTCATCCCATCTCTCTGGCAAAACAACAACCCTGAATCAACCCAAATATCTGCTTTCTCTAAGCATGTGCATGAGCAAATGAGCACTACTAGAGAAAATCATGAACTCAGCAGATTGCTTCTAACTTAAATTCATTAGTTTCTTCTTTGGACCCTAAACACTGCCCAGCAAGCTTGCTACATTTTACTGGCCAACTCTCTCCCACTCTGTACAGAAATGATTTCGAAACTTTTCCACTCTCCTTAAAATTCTGGATGCAACTTTGTTATATTTCTTCAAGAGTATATAGAAACCAGTAGATGAATTTTCTCAACTTTCATCACCAAATCTATGCACTTACCCATGCAGTGATACATCTGCATTCGTCCTCTCTTCAGTTCTTCTGTATAGAGGATGGACTCACCTTTTTCTTAGTTAAGGTCCAGTCCTCTCAACCTCCTAGTTTCTAATCATATACCTTACAGTCTTTTGTCCTGGCAAGAATTCTTCAGAGAAACAGAATATATATTTATAAAATTAGGTAGGGTCTAAGACTCATGATCTGCTATCTATAAGCTGGAGACCCAGAAAAGCTGGTGATGGTGTAATTCCAATTCAAGTCTGAAGGCCTGAGAACCAGGGTATTTGATGGTGTGAATCTCAGTCCAAGGCAGTAGAAGACCAAAGTTCCCAGTTCAACCAGGCAGACAGGAAGGGAACAAATCCTACTTTGCTTTGCTTTTTGTTTTATTCAGGCCCTCAAAGGATTGGATGACTCCCACCCACATTGGGGAGGGCAATTTACTTACAGAGTTCACCAATTCAAATGCTAATCACATCTGGAAACACCTTCAGTGGATCCTCAAGCAGTTTTTAGGAAGGGTACGTAAGGAGTTAAGTTTAAGATCTTTTATTTATGCTGATATTCTAAACCTTAATGAAGATCGATCGATCTATCTATCTATCTATCTATCTATCTATCTATCTATCTATCTATCTATCTAGCTCGATAGCTAGCTATCATCTATCTCTAGCTATCTATCATCTGTCTAGCTAATCTATCCATCTACATGACTTTTGTTTTTTCTTTTTCCTTTAATTCTGCCTGCTTAGCATTTAGTAGGCCCCTTTCAATCTGGCGACTGTTGTCTTTCTGTAGCTTTCAGTAGTGTGTTTCTATGTTTCTTTAATGTTTTTCTTTCATTTTATCTCTCTGTTCTTTTTTTGGGGGGAGTGATTCTCTTTTCTATTATCCTATTAGATGTATGTTGGATTGATCATATACATATATATGTATATCTACATATATGTGTAAATACACACACACACACACACACACACACACATATATATATATACAAATTTAAATCATTTTCTTATCAAATGTCTTTTCTTTATCTTTTTTACCTTTTGTGTTCTTGGATGTGAACTCAAATTTTTTAAAAGTTATCTGATATTCATTCCACACCCATTTTATTCCCTATTTTTTAAATAACAGAACTAGTAAGAGCTTAATGAATGGGTTAAGCAAATTGGAAATTTACTCTACGTACATTCTTAGAAACAAAGTGCATGGAAAAATGCTCATAGGTTATATTACTAGAATTAAATATTCACTAGAATTAAATATTCATTGACTAAGTGCCCATTATGTGCTGGACATTGTTATTGAAACTGAGGATGAACTGGTGAATGAACAGGCAAGCTCCCTGATTTTATAAACTTAAATTCTCTACAGTGGATAGAAGAAGGGGAAAAATAAATAAACAAGTAAATGATAAACTGTACCAATATGCATGCACGCATTCAAAAATATGTGTATGAAAAAAAGATTGAATGAGTAAATAAGAAAGCATCATATCATGATAAGGTTGTGTAGAGAATTAAAGTAACAGTGATGTTCTGGAGATTGGTTAGGCAGTCACTTTAGATTGGGTTGTCTGGTGCAGCCTATTGGAACAAGTGACATTTAAGTTGCAAACTGAACAGATGAGTAGAGAGAATATTTGAGGCAGAAAGAATAGCTTGTGCAAAGCCCTAAAACAGGAACAGAAAGAAGACCATGGAAGTGTGGTGTACGAGAGAAGTGGTGTGGCTGGGGTCAGAAACAGAGGCAAATCCCCTAGGGCTTTGTAGGCCATGGAATTTGGATTTTCTCCCAAGTGTGAGGAGAAACCACCAGGGGGCATATAAGGAGGGTAGAGGGGCAATCTCATGTGTTTTAAAATGATTGTTTCAGTTGCCACATGAAGAATGAATTGTAGTGGGGCTGAGGTGGAAGCAAGGTCTGGGATCAGCAAGAAGGCTATTGTAGTAGTTTAGGCAAGACGTGATGGTGGTTTAGGATCAGGGCTAATGGAAATAAGTGGACCCAGTGAAATTGCAATTTTTCAATTTTGCAAGTTCCACAAAAAGACTTTATTACTTTACACTCCTCCAATTGTGTATGAAAGTATATAATAATAACGTAAAACTGGAAATTGTCTTAGAGATCTACACTTCAGTTTTATATGCAGTGAAAACAAGGCCCACTGATCTTACATGCATAGTTCAGGTGGCGAATTCCTTTCCTGGAAAGGAACCCCAGCCATCTGCCAAGTTCTGGTGATCATACACCACAATGTTTTCTCCACATTTCTCTTCCCTGCCGCAGTCCAGCCACGACAGGATCCAGGGGGCCCCAAAGGTGGGCAAGGCGTCGGCGCGGGAGACAGTCGACTACACAACTCAGAGGCGGTGTGACACTGTTCCCTTTTATTGTGATTTGAGTACAACTTTTATACTTTCCATTTTGGCATTTGATTATACTTTGTGGTTAAGATAGCAGGGAGTTAAATTTCTGTGGTTAAGCGAAGCAGAAAATCTTATAGAGTATATTATTATTAATATTCATGATTGACTAGTACATTCTTTTCTCAATTATTAGAACAGAACTACCTGATGGAACAATCTAAACTTTTAATTCTTATATCTATTACGTAAGATACAGTTTGACTTAAGTAAAGGTGATAGATAGAGGTATTCATAACAGCAAATATTGGCTTGTGGGTAGACATTGTTCTTCTTTCTGCCTGAAGAAATCTTTTAATTGCTACTTTATTTATGCTATTATTTAAAGTTCAAGCTGAACCTTTCTCATAGCTGTTCAAAAGCTTCCTTGGTGCAGTATTGAGGAAAATATTTATAAAAATCAGTTTTACAAAGCTGCTTTCGTAAGCTAAGTTTTTGTTCCTTTGTTTTTTAAGCACCAAGGAGGTCCTGACCTAGCCAGCCTTTCTATAAAACTTAAACTACTATAAGGCACATGAATTCCATCTTTATTCACCATACGTATGCTATCTTCATTATAAGCTCCTATATAAGGCAAAGGAGGATCAGGTAATCTTTTCATACTATTAGCCCCGCTAGGTGGATACCAGAGTTTTCCATTTATCCAGTAGGCCACAAAAGGAGGCCCTTCCATAGTAGGCACAGGCTTATGAGTAAATTTCTTATCCTTTACTAATTTTTCTACTAACTGCATGGGAACAGGAGTATAAGCTGGTTCTAGTAATTCAGCTTGTTGTAATTTATTTATAACATCTTTAAGAGGCGCGTCAAAAGGAATTTCTCTTAATAATTGTTCAAATAAAGGGTTTACGCATTCTGGACACATCAGGGTGACTGGAGCTGATTCCATACGCGGGGAATTTACTATGTTTTCCTTAGAGCCAATTTTGAGGAAATCCACTTGTACAGCGTTTACACTTACTAGAATTTGTGCTATCCAAATTCCCCCTATTAATAAGATCGTTCCTAAGAAACCAATTACCCCTAAACACATGCCACATCCTCGTTCTTGACGATGCATTCCTTGAAGCTTCTGTCCCCATCTCCGGACCTTGTCACGCGGTAGGGTAGAAAGAGGATGCGGCACTTCTCTATGCTGCACGTTCTTTCATTTGACACTCCTCTGTAGCACCTCTCCATATTATATATTCATGAGTATATATTCTATTTCCTCTTTTATATTATAAACTTTGAGGGCAGGCAGAACCTGTCACCTATGTTGTAGTATTCAGCAAGACTGAAGCTTAAGAATCACCTAGAATCACATGAGCAAGTCTCCGAAAAAAGAAAGTGATAGTTCATTATGTTTATATTCTCTGCCATAATTTGATCTCTGAAAGTAGTGAACCCCCACTGTTTTATCATTATTATTCAGTATCTATACTCACATTGCAGACGCTATTAGAGAAAGAATCCAAAAAATTCGTTCTAGCTGTATACAGTGGAAAAGATTTAAAATTTAGATTCAGAGACTTTGGATTCAAATATTGGCTTTGCTCCTTTCTGGTAGTTGTGACCTTGGGCCTTTGTTTCTTCAAACCAGGCTAGGTCACAAAATTTGTGAGATTCTGAATGTTATGTGTGAAAAGAACTTGTAAGCTCTACCACACAATAAATGCTACTATTTAGTAAAAGCTACAGTTGATCGAACTCTCGACTATGCTGCAGAATACTGTTCTAGAGTTTCACATGTCTCAACTCATTATTCCTCATGACACTCTTAAGGGGCCAAGGTTATTACTAAACCCATTTTTTCAGATGAGAAAATGGAGGAGAGATTAAATAACTTGTTTAGCTAAGGTCACACACAGAATAAATGACAGAGCCAGGACTTGAACCCAGGTAATTTGACAATATAGTCTCAGCTTTTAACCACTATGCTCTGTTAGCACTCTGTAAAGTTGACATTATTAAAATATTCTGAGCACACGTGTTAATATATAAAATATTTGCTAGGCACTGTGCTAAATACCGACAGTACTAAAAGAAAAGGGCAGGGTTGGTCAAGGTCTTTTAAACATCTGTGCAGGTAAAGAATTTTTTTCTTTAAATGAAGACAAAAAAATCTCATGCTTGAACAATTGTGATGATACTTAATTAGCATGCATGAATTCACAGGTAACGAGTCAACATAATAATATAGATTGACACATATTTTATTCCATAAGTATTCTATTAGTAAATATTCTTTATTAACTGAGCCATATTTTTTTCAGAAAAATAACTTTCTGCTTTAATATTCCAAAGAGATTAATTTTCTTTCAAAGAGATCATTATTTTAGTTTTCTTTCTTAATATTTGTGGATTTTCAAACACATCCTTTAATCATGAAGACCTTAGCTAATGGATACCATTTTTATTTTCAATTTAGTGAACAGAGTGACTTTTACTTAAAAAATTCTAAAATAAATGTGCAGGTGGGTTTATAACTATACATTTTTATGACTATAGTGCCATGGAAACTGGATTTCTACAGCTTTATAGAACATCTCATCTTAGCTGCCTAATGGAAGTATGATTTTGGAATAGTTAAAAGAATTTTCTTCAGTTCCATGTCATACAAATTTAATCTTTCCTTGCATGAATTTTCCTGAGACACAACAGATGATTATGCAAGGCCATTTATGTAAGTGAATTGCTCAGTGATATTATCAGCCAAAATTGTAGGTTGAGGTCAAGTGATGTCAAGTCATTATTTAAAGAAACAAAGACAAAGGGAAAAGACAAATTATAGAGGAGAAATTTAATACATTTTGGCAACATAAGTAGGAAGGTCAGTAAAGGACAAGAAGCTAGAGTGATGTCATTATAACTGGCTTCAGTTCAGAAGTGGCAGGGTGGCAGTTAGCCAAAAAGGCACTTTGATGTTGTTTGTTTATATATTGCTATTTAGCTATCCATACCCAGAAGTGGAGATTACAGCAGATAATTTTATGGTGGAGGATTGAATATTGTGGTTACTGCATAATTTTAAACTTTGTTTCTAAAATACAATCACTATATCTTATTTAGAACTTTCATTTTTAAGATGTATTTCTTCCACACACACACAGATCTGCAAGCCCTCTACAATCTAGACAGTTTCAACTGCTGTACAGGTAATTGTTTGATGTAGTGATCTGGATATAGATTTTTAGCTCAGACAAAGCATTTAAAAAAGAGTCCCATGATCTGTTAAAACTATGAAATAATCAGATCTCTGCAGCCTTCTGTCCTGCTTCATGTGTGGTATTTATGTCATGCCTATAAAGAGGGAGAAAGGAGTCGGTTGGAAGAATATATGTTTTTCCAGTTTCTCATTAGCTTGCATTATGCACCTTTTCCCTGAGCAGATGATGGCCACCTAAATAGCTCTTACTCTATTGGCTAAATAACTTGTATTAAGGTGAAATTTTTGTTGCATGCAGATGTTGTAAAGGAAACCTGTCCAATAGAAATATAATGTAAGCCACTAATATGAGCCACATGTTATTTTACACTCTCAAGTAGCCATATTAAAAAAAGTTAAAATTAAGTTAAGGGTATATATATTTTAATGCAATATACCCAAAGTATTATTATTTAAACATGTAATCAAAAACAGCCCCAATGCTGCAGCTGGTTTTGAGGCTACAACTGACACTGCCTAACTCCTCTTCTACCCAGTAGATTGGGTGTAGATTATCTTCACCCTTGGTTATCACTTTTGTTAGTCTATGAGGCTTATCTAGTGGGTGATCCTGCCCATGTTTTTCTCAGGCTATGCAGCAGCCTAACAACTTGCTGTCAAATCTGGGCAGAGGCATCCACTTGGTCTTTCTCACTGATGGCTCTTACCTCCAAGGGCCGAGACAACTACCTGGGAGATGGGGTTTGCTAACTATCAAGTATTTCTATGTAGCATGGAGAACAGAGGAGATGATTACTGGTTTGTTCGATGGCTTCATTGTACCCATTGTAAACTGGACCTAGAGAATCAATTTATTACCATGTGCCTCCACTCTGACATAGAGTCCTGGATGACTCTGGTTCCTGAATAATAAATATGACCTTGAAATTTCTGAGTATTCTCTTTCTCTAGTGTGTGATTACCTGAGTAAATGGCCATAGGTTTCCGTGAAAAAGGACTGGTTGAATTATTAGCATATAATATTGCCTTGGTATTACATGGTGATGCCTCATGGATTCCTTACCTTTTCTTCAGTATTGGAGGCCTATAGAGGAGATTGGGGTAGATCTTGAGAGGGACATGTGTTATACTGAAAGGCAGAAGTCACTGCAACATTTTCTTTTTTTCTTTTTTTTTAGAAAAGGCAATCCTTGGTTAACCTCACATTTTCAAGGACTTTGTCAGCTTACAATCCCTTATTTTTATTTAAAAAATTTTTTTTACACCTATAACACCTGGTCTTCCCAGGTGGTCTCCCATCCAAGTACTAACCAGGCCTGACCTTGTTTAGCTTCTGAGATCAGAGAGCAGAGATTCTTTATCTGCTGCCACAGGTTCTCTCTGGTTTTCACCTTTTACCTTCAATTGATGATTAATTATGTCCATCTTTTCATTGTTTTTCTCCAAAGAATTAGCCCTCAGGAATTAGCATTCCTTCTATAGTCTCTATAATTTTGTACTGCTTTCCTCAAATCTCTCAAGTGCTTGAGATATTACCTGTAGCAGTGCCTTCATTTCCTATCAGTTTCACTCTAGGTGAAAGTCTTAAAAACTGCATTACTATGGTATGCTATGGGCTATTAACACTCCACCTATCACCCGTGATAGGGTTCTTATTGCTAGCCATTAGCAGATGATTTGGCTTCAAAATCCCATTTTAGAATCTGATTCTTAGGATGACTCCTGACTTCTACTGCTTTAGGTCAGTGTTCCCAGAAACAGACGTTGAGATGGAGACTTGCATGCAGTAATTTTGTTGGTGGATGCTCCCAGATTTTGAATTTGAATGCACTGAAAGCAGTAGTATTAGGCAGAAGAAGAGATGGAAACTGTCTTATAATTGCAATAAGAAGCTCAGGAGTTTATGGCTTTTTATAATTGTCCACAATTAGAGCATAGGGGACTGGTCCTTAAAGCCCCCTATCCCTCTCTCTTAACCAGTCATTTGATGTGGACTGCCCTTCGGCATAATCTTGGGTTAGGAGGCTCCCAGATTCTAGGAAAGAAACTCAGCTATGAGCTATTAGCAGCCTATACTCCCTGAAGCTGGGGTGTGAGTGACTTGGTCCAGAAGGACGCTTTACTATAAGGATGCTCTATAGGCATGCACACGGTGAAGTACAGTTTGAGTAGTCACAAATTGGGAAGCAGAAATGTAATTTTATGTTTTATAATATCTCATTTCCTCTCAAAAGAAAACACAGTTATTTTGAAAACAATAATTTCAAAAATTATCTCTGAATCTTTGGGCTGCGGTACACACCCTAAGTAAGTGACTGAGGTCTTCCTTAATTGTTCACTTATTAAATAAATAAATTGACTGTGGAATAGTGTTTTTCCACATTTCCATAAGAATAACTTGGAGTGTTGGAGATTAATTAGTTCCACTAATTAATACAGTGGACCTGGTATGGGTCAATGATTTGGAAATTTTTATTTTTATGAATACCTTCAGATGGTTGTTATGATCAAGAAAATTTGGGAAACACTGATTTGAAACATGCTTTTTTCAACTTCACTTGCAGATTTTAAGTCTTGAACTATCAATCCCAGAATGACCCACTGAAAAGTCTTATTCAGTCCAGTTTTAGAAAAGTAAAGTAAGTTTTCTGAGAATTTGGTTTGATAATTTCTCCTCTTTGGAAGCACAACAAATACTTTATTCTGGTTGTTCCTAGAAGGCACCGTTTATCGTTTCCATTTCTGGCCCAGCTCTTCTGGATCATGTTTTCTTTGGAGGGTCCACTTTCTTTGAGTTGAGGCATAGCAAAACAAACGTATCACTTAAAAAAACTAGTTCCTTATTAAAGGGCTGTTACCTTAAATAACTTTTGCTTGCTCTGTTTTGTTCCCTTCTTTCCTGAAACTTGTTAGAAGTTAGGGTGCTTTTCACCTTAAATCTCATATTGATTACTCTAGATATGCCAGCCTAGATCTCGTTTTTATGGGTTCAACTCCCTTTGATGTCCTGGGGATATCTCCTGCTCCAAGATCATTATCTTAGAAATGTAGACGATGATGAAGGAGATGGAAAAAATCACGGAAGATGTCTCAACCTTCTGACTGAGATCGCCGTTGACCTTGAGACAGAGCTTCAGGTTATGAGGATCAGGGATCTTCTTTTTGGCCATGAACCTCTTGGCCAGAGTCCAGGGCAGTCCCTTCTTGCACTCATCCCGCATATCTCTGGCTGTCATGTCCAGGCAAAGGGCATAGCTGGCCACGTGGTCAAAGGCCATGGCCTCCAGGACAGCACAGCAGCTCTTGCCCATCATCACTCCGTTTGAGCTCCTAGAACCGGCTATGGTTGTAGGCAGGCATGAGGACGGACAACCCTCAGGGCATAGGTGCTGGATGACTTCAGGATCAGCTTGCTTGGTACTGTGATCTCTATCTCTTCGGCTTGGTCTGCGTATTTCCTGCCCACTCCCACGATGATTCTTCCCCCACTTTCAGAACTGGGACTGTCACCTGGGGGCCGCCATGTCTTATTAAGTGCTCCTGGAGTCACGTAGATGCTGTCTGGCTCATCACTCAACTTCTACAGCTACCCGGAGAGGACAAATTTACCTCGGACTGCTGGCCTATCCGCAAAGACCTGCCCCGCTTTGTGCTCTGCAGAGTACCCAGGAGTTGTGCACTCTGGTTCCTGGAAGCCATTGCTAGGTGGCTGCCTCGTTGCTATCCAGCTTTAGGACAGTGGCCTGGTCCCCTGAGAAAGGTGGGGGCTCTATAATAATTCATTTTGCTCTCAGGTTTACTGAGGGTAGGTATCATCATCTCTTGCTTTTTAAACATATGTCTGTTAGTCTCATTTTTTCCTCATAATTTCTCAGTCTTTCAAATTTTCCTCCCACTCTGAAGGATTCTCTTCTCCACGTTCTCCTTCCCAAGAGGGTGTTTGGGTGTAGAAAGAAGCTTTTATTTCTTAATTCATTGGGGGAGGGGCATCTGGGCCATGGCTCTTATCCAGCTCACTCTCACTGATGTCCAGCCCACCTCACCTGGTCTTCAGCACCAGTCTATGCCCTTTGCAGAGTAGACTGGCCTGCCTGATCTATTATTGAGTATCCTGAGCTGATCTTCACTGTAGTGTGAATTGTCCCACTATGTTCTTGAGGTATGTTCTCTTGGTGACTTCTCACCACTGCTTTCAATTATGTGGTTGTCCTTGCTACTCTAAACTACCCTTTCTGCACCTGTCCTGCAGAACCATGCTCCCTTGCATGGCTGCCCTCAGGCTCTCTTGAATAACCACCTACCTCACTAATTGTTATTTTACATACTCATGCTGTGTATTGCGCCACACTCTCTATTGAGTTTCTTTAACTGACTAAAGATTTCCCAGTCTAGGCCCAGGGAATAATCAGCTCCAGGATGTTTAGAGATATCCTTTCTCTCCCCGCAATGTATCCAAGTGTGTTTCTGTCGGTCCCACAACCCTCCCACCCCAGGGGTCTTGATTCTAGGCTACCTTAGTCTCAATGTGTCAGTCAGAGTCTTGGAAGAGCCAGAGATGGCACACTCAAATTGGGCAATTTCAGAAAAGTGTATTGTGATCAACCAGATTGCCAAGTCATGCACTGACTCTGTCACCCTTTCTTTATTCTCATCTGGGATTAAGCAAAGTCCTTCTAATGGGTGTACATATTTCTTTTTCTTTTTTCATATTTACTTTTTCTGTCTCTAATCCATACTTATTGTTATTTATGTCATTCAAAAAACAAATCAGATTACTCTTTACTTAAGTCCTCTTGTTAGTTACTTTTTGATGATAAGATAAAGGCTATATGCCTTCCCAGGGTATATGAAACTAACCATGAACTGGGATCAGTTTTGTTCCATTTTTTTTTGCTCCAAAACTTCTCTTTCTATATGTTCACCAGTATCTTTTTCTTTAATAATTCAGATTTTTCACAATTTCCTGAACATATTAGATTATTTTTGTGTCTTTTTTATTCACTTATGTTTTTGCCAGAATGCTCAATCTACCACCACCATCTTTCACAGTTAATTTTTTATACAATCTTCAAGACTCTAAATGTTATCTCCTTGGTGATGCTTTTCCCAAATTTCCCCCCGTGACAGTTTTTTCCTCAGTGCCTCTGTAGCATATTTTTGCTGTAGGTATTATTAATTCATCTTATAATTATGGTGGGATTGCATCAATGAGCATTTAACTTACACAAATTCATCTACATCTGTTTGCCAATGAAAGGAAGAATTTGAAAGGTGGGGCAAAAGTGTAGACTTTAGGCTGTGGATGCACTTGAAAATGAAACAGGCTATACATACCTAAATAAAGAAAGTTAAGGATTTTCTCTTTTTCTTCTTTGGCAAAGAAGAAAAATGTAGCTTTTATGCTACTGGCCAGGTGGATGATGATGGCTTCCTAAAAATAGCATAGGAATAAGTATTGTACTGAGAACAATTCAGAAACTTTGATTAAAAGAGTTATAAAAAAAAGATAAAAGTTGTCTCCATAAGATGAAAATGATTATAAGAGAAAGGAATGGCTGACAAGTTGATATTTTCATAAATTTGCTAAAGCTTTTCGAGTTGTAAAACATGTGCCATAATTTCTGAATATGATCTAAGGAAATATATTTTTACATTATCAAATATATAGCACATTTATATATACGTTACAGAGTAAAGTATATATAAAACCATGTGCACTCTATTTTACAGAGATCTTAAGGATTTTTATGGGTGACTTTGTAGTACACAATTTTAACTTATGCTATGACTTTAGAATTAATAAATCTTGTGTGTAAGTTGATATGTTAGTCTCAACATCTTTCTCTATTTTCGAATCCCCATGCCTTACTAAACCTACTATTCTTAACGGAGGAATAGCATATTCTTGGCAGGGAATACATATCAGAATCTCTAAGTGGAGACTTTTCAAAATACCCCAAATACCATAATTTCTCAAAGATTCTGATATATACCCTTAGAGGGTAAGGGAATGCTCACAGCAATCATTAACCGTGAAGAGACATATTACTGATGGAACAGTTGTTTTACATGTAAATCAGAAGCAAAAAAAAAAAAAAAAAAGCTGAGACTACAACATGACTGTGTAGAGACTAGAGCTTGTCCTTCACAATTCTCTTTCTCAGCATTAATCATGGTACCTAGCACAGAGGAAATATTCCATAGATTTATTAATTAATGTTCTTTGGATCTGTTTTTATCCTAGGGAAACAAACAAGAAGTCAAGGTGTGTTTATACAGTATAATGGCTAATTTTATATGCCAACTTGACTGGTTAACAGATGCTCGAATAGCTGGTAAACTATTATTTTTAGGTGTGTCTGTGAGGATGTTTCTAGAAGATATTAGTATTTGAATCAGGAGACTGAGTAAAGATCTGCCCTCACTACTGTTGGGGCCCCTGGACTTTTACCTTGTTCTACTCTTGGACATTGGAACCCCCTTCCCCCTGTTCTTGCTCCCTCAGGCTTTTGGCCTCAGACTGAATCATACCACATGCTTTCTTGGTCTGTAGCTTGTAGATGGTAGATCATGGGAGTTTTGGGCTTCTATAACAGGTATAGTCAAATTTTATAATAAATATTCTCATGTATATGCCTGTATGTATCTTACTGGTTCTGTTTCCCTGGAGAACTCTCATGCACAGTTTGCTTACTTGAACATGTTCCCTAAACTAGGCTGATGACTATTGGAACTCCTCTCTCAGCAGTGATAATCCTCGCTTAAAGAACCCAGTTGCTTATTTAATCAGAGGAGTGTCCTCAGAATGTTGCCTAAAATTTGCTTTTTCTTTGTTCTTTCTTCAGCAGAATTTGTCTATTTACAGTTATTTTTTTCAAAACGAAATTTGTTTTCCTTGTAAAAATTTTCCTTCCCATCTGTTTGCAGAGATGTGGCTGGCTGACTAAAATGAATGGTGATATTGCTTCCGCTCCTCCTATTTCATCTTTAGAAACAACCCCAAGATTTGATTCTCTAGTCTTTCTTGGGATAGTCTCCATGATCAGGCTTTCTCTTCTAACATCTAATGATCTTGGTGGCTACCCTGGGAACTCCCTCCACATTTCTCATGGCAGCCTCTGATTCTGGTCTAGATGGATATTAAGGATGTGGAATGATTATACACTCTAATGGCTACTATGTAGCTATAGTAGCACAGAACTTGCTTTAAAAGTCTACCATGTTAGGAGTGGAAAAAAAATGGCATAGACGATAAAGGCTCTGTTCATCCCCTTGGTGACCAAATCAAAGCTGAGATGGAAACAAGGAGTAGCAGCAAGGAAAAATCACCTGAGATCTAGAGGAACAAGCCATACAACTAGGGAGAAGTCCAAGAAAACATCTTGTAACAGCAGAAGGTAGGACCAGGTGAGGATGCTGGCTGGCTGCCTGGTCCCGAGTGGCTAAGTGAGACAGAGGCTGCGGCAGTGACAGAAGCCTCTTAAAGGGGCCGCGTCTGTGAGCAGATTTTCGCGGTGAAGGACCTGCTTGCTCTGAGCATCAGTGCCCATTCGGCTGCATGCAGGGGGCACCAGGGACTTACGGAGAGACGTTGTCAGAGTGAAGGCCCAGGCGAGACAAGCGCTGTACAGAAGTACCGGTGGTACCCATTGTTCCCTGTTGAGCCCTCCCCTTCTCCCATTGCACAGACCCAGTGCTGCCATAGCCGTGATGTCATCAAACTGGATAACAGAGGTTGCTTCGCCCAGAAGATTTCCTGAAAACCTGTCCCCCACAACTTGTGGCTCCACCCAAGCCACATCCAGGTGTGTCCTCAGTGAGTCAGGTGCTCCTTGCTGAGACTCACACTGGAGGCAGCTAGCCTCAATTTCTGGTTTGGCCTTTTGAGCCAACTATAAGTGCAGCATCTGTGGATTGCTTGCTGAATCTTAACAGGTGGCCCTGGAGGGGTAGAGGCTTGGGCTAAGTTTGGCCTACAGCTGAACCCCTCTCAGGATTGTGCCACTGGACGCCTACTTCAGAAATCCACACTAATAAGACTGGGAGACTTAGGAGCTTTGCTTAGTTCATAGTAACAACACAGAAAGGCAGCCCAAATGGGAAGACAAAGAAGAAATCATATGATAGAACAGAGCCGAGATCAGATATAATGGAGTCAAGTAATCTAACAGATGCAGAGTTCAAAACACTGGTTATAAAGATGCTAAATGAACTTTGAGAAGTGTAGATAAATTCAGTGAGAACTTCAACAAAGAGATAAAAAACATAAAAACGGAAGTGTAAATTATAAAAGAGAACCAGTCTGAAATGAGAAACATATTATCTGAGACGAGAAGTATATTAAATGGAATAAACAAAGGAATAAACAAAGTGAATTAAGAAGAGGATCCAATGCCCTATCTAGAGGACAGGAAAGCCACTCAGGACACTCAATCAGAATGGCAAGAAAAAAGATGCCAAGACTATAAAAATAATTTGAGGAGGTTATGGGACACTATTAAGGCTCCAAATATTTGTCTGATCGGCGTAATTGAAGAAAATCAAGATGTTGAACAGCTGTTTGAAGAACTAATGTTGGAAAACTTCCTAACCTGGTGAAGGAAAGGGACATAAAACCCCAGGAAGCTCAGAGAATTCCCAAAATCAGGGATCCAAAGAGGCCCACACCAAGACACATCATAATTAAAATGCCAAAGGTTAAATACAAAGAAAGAATATTAAAAGCAGCAAGAGAAAAACAAATAATTATCTGCAAGGGAACACCCATAAGACTGGCAGCTGATTTCTCAAAACTATGCAGTACAGAAGGGCTTGGCAAAAAATATTCGACAGGATGAAGACCCAGGATATACAACCAAGAATAATTTATCCAAAGCTATCATTTAGAGTTGAAGGATAGATAAAGAGCTTCAAAAATAAGCTCAGACAAATATAAGCTAAAGGAATTTATCACCACCAAGTCAGTATTACAGGGAATGTTGGAGGGACTTCTTTAAGAAGAAAAAACATGTATCAAAACAGGAATAAAGAATGGTAACAACTACATTCCTATCAATAAGTACCTTAAATGGAAAAGAATGAAGTGCTTCAACCAAAAAGATAGAGTGGCTGAAAGGGTAAGAAAACAAGACCCCTACATATGAAAAGAAAGGAGATGGAAAAAGATATTGCTTTGATGGACCTAGAAGGTGTTTAAGTCAGACAGAGAAAGATAAACACTATATGATTTCACTTATATGTGGAATCTAAGAAATAAAAAGAACAAACTAATCAAAAACAGACTTATAAATATAGTGGACGATTTGGCGTTGGACAGAGAGGAGGGTGTTGGGGGTTGGGAGAATGGGGTGAAGGGCTAAAGAAGTACAAATTAGTAGCTGATGGATGGTCACGGGGCTGGGGAGCACGGCAGAGGGAATGCAGTCAGCATTAATACGTTGGCTAGGTGGAGGGTGAGAGGACGGAAGGTACAATTGGGGGGATCATTTTACAAACTATATAGATATCTAACCAATGTACTGTATGCTTGAAACTTAGTAAAAATAATTTTAAAAAGTCTACTATGTTATATCATTTCTAATAGATTTTTCTTATTTCTTTTCCCACCTACGTGTACGAATGTTCTTTTATTTCTATTAAAATAAGTCTTATTTCATTCTGTATGTACAACTTATTTTACACCTGGAAACATAAGCAGTGTCATTTTTCATGTACTTTGTAGTCCAAGAGCAGCAAACTCAATTACTGTGAGTCAGGTAACAAAAGTGTGTGAAGCTGCCAGGTAGGAGAAAATGGAGTGATGTTGGGACTCTGAAAAGAGGAATACATGGTTCACCTCAACTTATTAAAATGTAACTTACCGAAAACACTTTTCTTCCAAAAATTAATTTAAAAATTGTCTACAGGTCTGATTCAGTCCCTGATTTAAATCATTGACAAAAACATTAGTAACATGGAGGCTCTAGTGACACTTTTGCTCATTTATTTATTCACCAAGCATTTATTGGATGCTTCAGATTTTCAGGTGTTTATTTAGAATGCTGTGCCTCTGCATACTGATACTAATACTAACACTAATAATGAGACTAAGAATATGTCTCTCAATCTCAAGTTTTTGGATCTTGTAAAACAGGTAGAAAAATAAGTGCTTAATTATAGAACTATGTGATCAATGCAATGAAGTAGTGAGGTTCCAGAGAAATTGGGAACTTAGAAAAGGGGGTGGGTGACACTTGATGTCTCAGTGTTTAACAGAAGAGCTAACTTCTTGCTACAATCTCAATAAATAAATTCATGGATTTGGGACTGTGGAAAAGAGAAGTCTGAGAAATGTAGGCAAAAGCCAGTTTTTGTAAATCAGCAGGTCACATAGTGACCGCCCCCCGCCCCGCCCCCTGCCAAGAGGTTTGTATACTTAGAAACATTTGCTACATTCATTAAGGTTGGTAAAATTTCAGAAAGATTCCTCACAATGCTGGAGTTAGTTCATTATAGGTTACATTATTCTAAGGATTTTTAAATAAAAAGAATAGTTGTTTTAGAATTATTCATAATTAAGGTTAAATACTGGTTTTTCTGGAATACCAGGAAGTGCTAACTAGTAGCAAAGGGAAAAAAAGTGAAGTGGTACATCCTGTCCACCTTTTTGGAGTTTTATAATACATATGTACACACTAAATGCCTCCTTTCCCCCCCTTTTTTGTTTTTATAGCTATTACCATTTTGTGAACAGTATTCTGTTGAACAGCAGTTTATAAGGTTCTGATCTGCCCTATAACAATAAAATTGCTAAAAAATGAAAGGTTATAGTCATCCAGGGATATTTGGGATATCATGGCCCAAACAATGCTTTTAATTCTTTCTTTTTCTGCTATAAGCAAAACCTTATTGACCACTTTACCAGTTCATTCTTCCACCGAATTAACTTTTTATTGAAGTTTAATTGAATAGTTTGTGAAATGATACAGCCCTCATGTGTTATAAATAAAGGCAAATAAAAGGTATTTACAAAGATTACATAATAGTGTTACAGTAATGATTAATTGTGCCCTAGTGTTGTTAGAAGGCAAGTTCAGGTGATATCTTATTAGACTTTTAGTGTTCTAAAAATATAAATAAAAAAGATATATTATTGAGTATTCAATAAAAAAAAATTAAATTTCTGTCTATCAAGTCAAAATGTGCATAAAGGATAGGGAATAACTAAGAAAATAATGTATGAATCTTTAGGCTGGTAGGGGCTTCCAAATAAAGCTAAGTGAAATTTTAAGAAGTATAATGGAAAGTGGCTGCTTTCTTTCAACTTTAGTAAGCACTTTTCAATTTCTTTGCCATGTTATTTGTTACAACATTGTGCAGTGGGAACAGAAAGTGCCAAGACAGAGTTATTTACATCAAGGGAGCTAAAATGGAGCCAGGAAGCTGGAAAGAAGTTTGCCGTTTGCATGTCCCACTCATGATCTTTTGAACTTATAAAACCAATCATGAGAACCACATCTTGGACTTTACTTTCTTCTTACCATGGCAACCAGACCATCTACATTCTTGACTTTGTAAGGAGCCAATCCGATTCACCAGCCAGCATCCTTCATTTACAAAGAGGAACCAAATGAGAACAGTACTTTTAGATTTTTGCCTCCTTCATTTGCCTACTGGCATTAACCAATCCCTGTTAACCTAGCCAGAATCCCTCATTTGCACATAGGACCTAAATGAAAAATGACACTGTGGTTTTAGCCTTTATAACACCCTGCCTTTCTTTGTTCTCTTTGAGCATAATTTAGGTTAGTATCTGAATCTGTGACTCCCAGATTGGAATCCTTTGCTCAAATAAATGCTTTTTGTTCTTTATTACAGCTTAAACCTCTTTTTCTGGTTAATGGGAGATGATTACGGGTTGGAAATTAACCTGTAAAGAGTGTTTCCAATAAGTGTAACATCTAAATCACAAGACACTCAATTACTCATATTGTTCTTAAATCTCTGTAGAGAAAAGCAAGCAGGACTCTCCCTAGAGATCTTTTTCTTTTGCAAAAGAGTTGCTGATCTGCTCAGGAGTGGTAGACAGCAAATGCCAAGGTCTGTGTAAGACTCAGGTATGAGCAGCCAAGCCGGAGAAGAATCAGAACAAAGAAATCAAAACTCATATGTGTGAAAAAGTTGCATTCGGCTTTGTTTGAATATTAAAAACTGAAAACAAAAAACTCCTAAAAGCCCATTGATAG
>NW_024355205.1:20265620-20426583 GCF_902729225.1 Pteropus medius | reverse complement strand
TACTATGTAGCTATAGTAGCACAGAACTTGCTTTAAAAGTCTACCATGTTAGGAGTGGAAAAAAAATGGCATAGACGATAAAGGCTCTGTTCATCCCCTTGGTGACCAAATCAAAGCTGAGATGGAAACAAGGAGTAGCAGCAAGGAAAAATCACCTGAGATCTAGAGGAACAAGCCATACAACTAGGGAGAAGTCCAAGAAAACATCTTGTAACAGCAGAAGGTAGGACCAGGTGAGGATGCTGGCTGGCTGCCTGGTCCCGAGTGGCTAAGTGAGACAGAGGCTGCGGCAGTGACAGAAGCCTCTTAAAGGGGCCGCGTCTGTGAGCAGATTTTCGCGGTGAAGGACCTGCTTGCTCTGAGCATCAGTGCCCATTCGGCTGCATGCAGGGGGCACCAGGGACTTACGGAGAGACGTTGTCAGAGTGAAGGCCCAGGCGAGACAAGCGCTGTACAGAAGTACCGGTGGTACCCATTGTTCCCTGTTGAGCCCTCCCCTTCTCCCATTGCACAGACCCAGTGCTGCCATAGCCGTGATGTCATCAAACTGGATAACAGAGGTTGCTTCGCCCAGAAGATTTCCTGAAAACCTGTCCCCCACAACTTGTGGCTCCACCCAAGCCACATCCAGGTGTGTCCTCAGTGAGTCAGGTGCTCCTTGCTGAGACTCACACTGGAGGCAGCTAGCCTCAATTTCTGGTTTGGCCTTTTGAGCCAACTATAAGTGCAGCATCTGTGGATTGCTTGCTGAATCTTAACAGGTGGCCCTGGAGGGGTAGAGGCTTGGGCTAAGTTTGGCCTACAGCTGAACCCCTCTCAGGATTGTGCCACTGGACGCCTACTTCAGAAATCCACACTAATAAGACTGGGAGACTTAGGAGCTTTGCTTAGTTCATAGTAACAACACAGAAAGGCAGCCCAAATGGGAAGACAAAGAAGAAATCATATGATAGAACAGAGCCGAGATCAGATATAATGGAGTCAAGTAATCTAACAGATGCAGAGTTCAAAACACTGGTTATAAAGATGCTAAATGAACTTTGAGAAGTGTAGATAAATTCAGTGAGAACTTCAACAAAGAGATAAAAAACATAAAAACGGAAGTGTAAATTATAAAAGAGAACCAGTCTGAAATGAGAAACATATTATCTGAGACGAGAAGTATATTAAATGGAATAAACAAAGGAATAAACAAAGTGAATTAAGAAGAGGATCCAATGCCCTATCTAGAGGACAGGAAAGCCACTCAGGACACTCAATCAGAATGGCAAGAAAAAAGATGCCAAGACTATAAAAATAATTTGAGGAGGTTATGGGACACTATTAAGGCTCCAAATATTTGTCTGATCGGCGTAATTGAAGAAAATCAAGATGTTGAACAGCTGTTTGAAGAACTAATGTTGGAAAACTTCCTAACCTGGTGAAGGAAAGGGACATAAAACCCCAGGAAGCTCAGAGAATTCCCAAAATCAGGGATCCAAAGAGGCCCACACCAAGACACATCATAATTAAAATGCCAAAGGTTAAATACAAAGAAAGAATATTAAAAGCAGCAAGAGAAAAACAAATAATTATCTGCAAGGGAACACCCATAAGACTGGCAGCTGATTTCTCAAAACTATGCAGTACAGAAGGGCTTGGCAAAAAATATTCGACAGGATGAAGACCCAGGATATACAACCAAGAATAATTTATCCAAAGCTATCATTTAGAGTTGAAGGATAGATAAAGAGCTTCAAAAATAAGCTCAGACAAATATAAGCTAAAGGAATTTATCACCACCAAGTCAGTATTACAGGGAATGTTGGAGGGACTTCTTTAAGAAGAAAAAACATGTATCAAAACAGGAATAAAGAATGGTAACAACTACATTCCTATCAATAAGTACCTTAAATGGAAAAGAATGAAGTGCTTCAACCAAAAAGATAGAGTGGCTGAAAGGGTAAGAAAACAAGACCCCTACATATGAAAAGAAAGGAGATGGAAAAAGATATTGCTTTGATGGACCTAGAAGGTGTTTAAGTCAGACAGAGAAAGATAAACACTATATGATTTCACTTATATGTGGAATCTAAGAAATAAAAAGAACAAACTAATCAAAAACAGACTTATAAATATAGTGGACGATTTGGCGTTGGACAGAGAGGAGGGTGTTGGGGGTTGGGAGAATGGGGTGAAGGGCTAAAGAAGTACAAATTAGTAGCTGATGGATGGTCACGGGGCTGGGGAGCACGGCAGAGGGAATGCAGTCAGCATTAATACGTTGGCTAGGTGGAGGGTGAGAGGACGGAAGGTACAATTGGGGGGATCATTTTACAAACTATATAGATATCTAACCAATGTACTGTATGCTTGAAACTTAGTAAAAATAATTTTAAAAAGTCTACTATGTTATATCATTTCTAATAGATTTTTCTTATTTCTTTTCCCACCTACGTGTACGAATGTTCTTTTATTTCTATTAAAATAAGTCTTATTTCATTCTGTATGTACAACTTATTTTACACCTGGAAACATAAGCAGTGTCATTTTTCATGTACTTTGTAGTCCAAGAGCAGCAAACTCAATTACTGTGAGTCAGGTAACAAAAGTGTGTGAAGCTGCCAGGTAGGAGAAAATGGAGTGATGTTGGGACTCTGAAAAGAGGAATACATGGTTCACCTCAACTTATTAAAATGTAACTTACCGAAAACACTTTTCTTCCAAAAATTAATTTAAAAATTGTCTACAGGTCTGATTCAGTCCCTGATTTAAATCATTGACAAAAACATTAGTAACATGGAGGCTCTAGTGACACTTTTGCTCATTTATTTATTCACCAAGCATTTATTGGATGCTTCAGATTTTCAGGTGTTTATTTAGAATGCTGTGCCTCTGCATACTGATACTAATACTAACACTAATAATGAGACTAAGAATATGTCTCTCAATCTCAAGTTTTTGGATCTTGTAAAACAGGTAGAAAAATAAGTGCTTAATTATAGAACTATGTGATCAATGCAATGAAGTAGTGAGGTTCCAGAGAAATTGGGAACTTAGAAAAGGGGGTGGGTGACACTTGATGTCTCAGTGTTTAACAGAAGAGCTAACTTCTTGCTACAATCTCAATAAATAAATTCATGGATTTGGGACTGTGGAAAAGAGAAGTCTGAGAAATGTAGGCAAAAGCCAGTTTTTGTAAATCAGCAGGTCACATAGTGACCGCCCCCCGCCCCGCCCCCTGCCAAGAGGTTTGTATACTTAGAAACATTTGCTACATTCATTAAGGTTGGTAAAATTTCAGAAAGATTCCTCACAATGCTGGAGTTAGTTCATTATAGGTTACATTATTCTAAGGATTTTTAAATAAAAAGAATAGTTGTTTTAGAATTATTCATAATTAAGGTTAAATACTGGTTTTTCTGGAATACCAGGAAGTGCTAACTAGTAGCAAAGGGAAAAAAAGTGAAGTGGTACATCCTGTCCACCTTTTTGGAGTTTTATAATACATATGTACACACTAAATGCCTCCTTTCCCCCCCTTTTTTGTTTTTATAGCTATTACCATTTTGTGAACAGTATTCTGTTGAACAGCAGTTTATAAGGTTCTGATCTGCCCTATAACAATAAAATTGCTAAAAAATGAAAGGTTATAGTCATCCAGGGATATTTGGGATATCATGGCCCAAACAATGCTTTTAATTCTTTCTTTTTCTGCTATAAGCAAAACCTTATTGACCACTTTACCAGTTCATTCTTCCACCGAATTAACTTTTTATTGAAGTTTAATTGAATAGTTTGTGAAATGATACAGCCCTCATGTGTTATAAATAAAGGCAAATAAAAGGTATTTACAAAGATTACATAATAGTGTTACAGTAATGATTAATTGTGCCCTAGTGTTGTTAGAAGGCAAGTTCAGGTGATATCTTATTAGACTTTTAGTGTTCTAAAAATATAAATAAAAAAGATATATTATTGAGTATTCAATAAAAAAAAATTAAATTTCTGTCTATCAAGTCAAAATGTGCATAAAGGATAGGGAATAACTAAGAAAATAATGTATGAATCTTTAGGCTGGTAGGGGCTTCCAAATAAAGCTAAGTGAAATTTTAAGAAGTATAATGGAAAGTGGCTGCTTTCTTTCAACTTTAGTAAGCACTTTTCAATTTCTTTGCCATGTTATTTGTTACAACATTGTGCAGTGGGAACAGAAAGTGCCAAGACAGAGTTATTTACATCAAGGGAGCTAAAATGGAGCCAGGAAGCTGGAAAGAAGTTTGCCGTTTGCATGTCCCACTCATGATCTTTTGAACTTATAAAACCAATCATGAGAACCACATCTTGGACTTTACTTTCTTCTTACCATGGCAACCAGACCATCTACATTCTTGACTTTGTAAGGAGCCAATCCGATTCACCAGCCAGCATCCTTCATTTACAAAGAGGAACCAAATGAGAACAGTACTTTTAGATTTTTGCCTCCTTCATTTGCCTACTGGCATTAACCAATCCCTGTTAACCTAGCCAGAATCCCTCATTTGCACATAGGACCTAAATGAAAAATGACACTGTGGTTTTAGCCTTTATAACACCCTGCCTTTCTTTGTTCTCTTTGAGCATAATTTAGGTTAGTATCTGAATCTGTGACTCCCAGATTGGAATCCTTTGCTCAAATAAATGCTTTTTGTTCTTTATTACAGCTTAAACCTCTTTTTCTGGTTAATGGGAGATGATTACGGGTTGGAAATTAACCTGTAAAGAGTGTTTCCAATAAGTGTAACATCTAAATCACAAGACACTCAATTACTCATATTGTTCTTAAATCTCTGTAGAGAAAAGCAAGCAGGACTCTCCCTAGAGATCTTTTTCTTTTGCAAAAGAGTTGCTGATCTGCTCAGGAGTGGTAGACAGCAAATGCCAAGGTCTGTGTAAGACTCAGGTATGAGCAGCCAAGCCGGAGAAGAATCAGAACAAAGAAATCAAAACTCATATGTGTGAAAAAGTTGCATTCGGCTTTGTTTGAATATTAAAAACTGAAAACAAAAAACTCCTAAAAGCCCATTGATAGAGAACTGCTTAAAGATATTAATGCATAGACATGAGATAAACTACTCATTAAAATGAATGAGGTAGATCTTTATGTAGTGAGGGAAAATATTGCATTTGTTAGGAAAGAAGGAGAAAAAAGAAAAAGAAAAAAACCAGCATATGGAACATAAGAAATGATGATAGTTATCTATGAGGAGTGAGACATATGTCTGGGTTAAGAGTAGAACTCACTTTTTAGTGAATAAACCTTGTGTGTATATGTGTGTTCTATGGAGTTATTCTTTTGTTTAGAAAAAGCCAACTAGACTATGACAAAGTCAATTTGGTGTTGTTGAGCTAGGAATCAGGAAGAGTTTTCCTTCTGTGTATACTGGACGTTCATTCTCATAAACATTACAAGCATTCCTAGGAGAGGCCATTGGGAGCAGTAGAGAATGAATGGACTGTGAAGTTTAGATTACAAGAAGAACGTGTTTGAATCTTGACTTTTATAAGCAGTAATTAACTTAATAGAGCTGAGCCTTGGTTTTCTTGTCTGTAAAATGGAAATAACAGTTCTTGCCTTCTGGATTATTATGAAGCAATGTCTGATGTTTTGGTTTCTGTGTAATGGATTGCCATCTTGCTTTTAATGATTTTAAATTTCATTAATTATATTGATCTCGTGCAATATGCCTTTTTTTTTTTTCTGTTTCATTTCTAGATATCTGAAAGTTAGAGCAGTATTGGGGAGGGGAAAATTTTATCCTACCCGCCTTGGTTCTTTTGGCTGGTCTAATCGTCAAATCGACATAAGACAGATTAGCAGAAGGAAAGCAAACATTTAATTTTGTATGGTGGCCGCATGAGTATGGGACCTAAAAATTGACTGTAGTAGGCTGTTTATATACCTTTATAGACAACGAAACAATTATTTGTGAAGATTTGACAAAACAAAGGGATTTGGGCTTGGAGTAGCAAATTAATGAAGAAGTAATGAAGTTTGTTGATGTAGCTTTCTTTGCACTGATTCCCGATCTCCAGTGAAAAAGATGCCCTCCATCTTCCTGGCATAGGGAAGATGCCTTCACTTGGGAAGTTTATTTCCTGACTGTAAGGGAACAAAGGAAGGTCATAGTAGTCTCTTGTATCGGCTATTTCTCAAGTAAATTTAATTCAAAGCAATGAATATGCCAAAGCGGCATATTTTGGGGAGACCGATCCTGTAGTACCTAGTACAGTTAACCCTTGAACAATATGAAAGTTAGAGACACTGACTCCCTGTGCAGTCAAAAATCTGCTTGTAACTTTTGACTAATCCCATCAGTAGTACCAAGTACAGTTAACCCTTGAACAATATGAAAGTTAGAGACACTGAGTCCCTGTGCAGTCAAAAATCTGCTTGTAACTTTCGACTTCTCCAAAACTTAGTTATACCTTGGTATCCACAGGGGATTGGTTCCAGTCCCTGCTGCAAATGCCAAATCCACGTATGTTCAAGTTCTCTATATAAAATGTCATAGATCAATGCATAGACTCAGCCCTCTGCATCTGCAGATTCCCAATTGTGGATTGAAAACAGTACAGGTATTTACTTAAATAAAACAAAACAAAACACATATATAAGTGGACTCACACAGTTCAAACAATATTGGGTCAAGTGTATATGTTAAACTCTTAAGATATAATAGTTCCCCTAGATTTTTCTCTAGATGAAGAATAAATCTATTATTTTTGCTATATTTTGTCCCCATTTTATGCCTCTATGCCCTAAAATATCTTTCGATAGCTAATCATTCAAATGATGACTCCTAGGACAACTCTTTTATTCTTCTTTCCTTCTTCCCTTACTCCTCTCTTCCTTCCTTCTTTTAATTCTTGTAGTCCTCTGCTTTGGCAGAAATACTATCCGGAAACCCATTTTCATTTGAAATTCCTGCACTGAGAAGCTCTTTATTTGTTTTTCTTCTCCCAGTTTTCTTGTAATCGATTTCTAGTTTCTTATCTTTGTGGTTGGAAAAGATACTTGATATGATTTAAATTTTCTTGAATTTATCAAGACTTGTGGCCAAACGTGATCTATCCTGGAGAATGTTCCATGTGCACTTGAATGTGTATTCTGCAGTTTTTGGATGGGATGTTCTGGAAATATCTATTAAAGGTATCTGGTCGAGGGTGTCATTTAAGGCCAATGTTTCCTTATTAATTTTTGTTTGGATGATCTATTCAGTGATGTCAGTGGCGTATTAAAGTCTCCTACTATTATTGTATGACTATCAATTTCTCCTTTTATGTTTGTTAATATTTGCTTAGTATATTTAGGTGCTTCTATGATGGGTGTGCAGATATTTAGACTGTTATATTCTCTTCTTGGATCGATGGCTTTATCATTATCTGATTCTCTTTGTCTCTTTTTACAGTCTTTGTTTTAAAGTCTTTTTTGTCTAATATGAGTATTGCTACCTCAGCTTTCTTTTTATTTCTATTTGTATGGAATATCATTTTTCATCTCTTTTATTTCAGTCTCTGTGTATCCTTTGATCAATCATTTCATGTCTTTTGATTGAAACATTTAGTCCATTTACACTTAAAGTAATTATTGATAGGTATGTATTTATTTTAATTTCATTAATTGTTTTTCGGTTGTTTTTATATTTCTTCTGTTCCTTTCTTCTCTTGTTTATTTCCTTTACGGTTTGCTGGTTTTCTTTAGTGTTATATTTGGATTTCTTTCTCTTTATTTTTTGTGTTTTTTCGGTTTGTGGTTACCATGAGGTTCTTACATATCAAATATATATATACATACATACATATATATCAGTCTCTTTAAGCTTTAGGCATTTAAATATGAACACATTCTAAAAATGCTATATTTTTACTCCCCCTCCACACTTTGTTTTTGATGTCATATTTTTGATCTGTTTGTTTTGTGTACCCCTTAACTACTTATGTATTTATACTTGCTTTTGCTACTTTTGTCTTTTAACTTTCATACTAGCTTTTTAAGTGGCTAATCCTCTACCATTACTATGCCTTTACCCATGAGATATTTTTTCTTTCATATATTTTTTTGTTTCTGGTTATAGCATTTTTTTTTTTCTGCTTAAAGAAGATCCTTTAACATTAAACTAGCTGGTTTAGTGGTTTAGTGGTGGTGAATTCCTTTAATTTTTGCTTGTCTGAAAATTTATTTTTCTCTCCTTTAATTCTGAATAGTAACCTTGCCATTAGGGTATTCTAGGTTGTAACTTTCTTTATTTCAGCATTTAAAATATATCCTGTCACTCCTTTCTGGTCTGTAAAATTTCTGCTGAGAAATGAGCTGGTAGCCTGGGTTTCCCTTGTATATTGGTAGTTGTTTTCTTCTTGCTGCCTTCAAGATTCTCTCTTAATTAATTTATTTTTTGCCAGTATTATCTTTTGCCAATTTAATTACAATGTACTTTGATGTGGGTCACTTTGTCTTTTTTTTGTTTGGAACTCTCTTTGTTTTCTGGTCCTGGATGTCTGTTTTCTTCCCCAGGTTAGGGAAGTTTTCAGCCATTATTTCTTTAAATGAATATTCTTCTCCTTTCTCTCCTTCTCCTCCTCCTTGAATTCCTATAATGCAATACCAGTGTGTTCAATGTTGTCCCAGAGGTCCCTTAAACCATCCTTGTTTTTTTCTTTTTAAATTATTTTTCTTTTCACTCTTTCTGTTTTACACTATTCTATCTTCCAGATTGTTGATCTACTTTTCTGTATTATCTGATCTGCTGTTGATTCCTTCTAGTGTATTTTTTTCATTTTGGTTATTGTATTCTTTAACTCCGATGGGTTCTTAATTACATTTTCTAACTCTTTGTTGAAATTCTCACTGAGTTCCTCTATTCTCTTAAGTTCAGTGAGCATCATTATAACCATTACTTTGAATTCTTTATTGGGCAAATTACTTATCTCTGTTTCACTAGGGTTTTTTTTCTTGTTCTCTCATTTGGAATATATTCCTTTGTCTTCTCATTTTGTTTGACTTTGTGTGTTTGTTTATGTGAATTAGATAAAACAGCTATCTCTCTCAATCTTGAATGAGTGGCCTTATATAAAAACCACCACTATGTAGACTGTGTGTGCCATATGGTTTTGGCAGGCTGGCTGGAAATGAAGTGGATACATGTGGCATCTGGGGTACCCTAGTTGGCCATCTGGCCTAGGACATACAGCTCTGGGGAAACCCTAGGGAGCCAGCTGGCCTGGATCTCTCTGTGGAGGCCTTGCAGGGTGGCTAGAGCACTTAGACTGAGCTCCCACCTGCATTATCTAGGTGGAGGGGGACCATAAACAGTGGTGTTCATTAGCACCTCTGGTCTCGGGAAGTTCCTGCCAATCCTGGAAACTTCCTGCTATCCCCACCTGTTAGGCGGGCGCCTTGGAGTTAGTAATTACATTTTTTTCACATGTATCCTAAATACCCTGTAAATCACTGTTTTTACTGCTGTGCCTCAGAGGCAGTGAGTCTGCCTGCATAGGTGCCTCAGCGATATCCCTCTTTACCGCATTTTGCCCCATTGGGTAAGCTTCCCATGATTACTGTGGCTCCATCTTTCCTACCCTTTTCTGTGGTACTTCTCTTATTTGTTGTGCAGAAGCTGTTGAGTCAGCCCTCAGTTATTCATTAGGAGGAATTGCTCTATGTGTTGGTGTATATTCATGTTCAATGTGTATATGGAGGCGGGCAGTGAGTTCAGGGTCTTCCTACACTGCCATTTTGGGCCTGAGCTCATGCACATTGAGAAATTCTTTATGTAAAAATAATCTATTCCTGATATATATATTTATAACATTTACATTCTAGAGAAAATTGATACCTAGGGAAACTACATTTTCCAAGAACTCATTGGATTTTCTGTATGTGCTTCCATATTACAAACTAAAAATGAATTTATCACTGTCAGCATTTTATTATGTGATCTTATAATATAAGATGCATGGGATGGTTAGTTTTATGTGTCAACTTGGCTAGCCTATAGTACCCAGATATTCAATCAAACACTAATCTAGGTGTTGCTATGAAGTTATTTTGTAGGTGTAGTTAATTGTATAATAAGTTGACTCTAATTAAAGGAAATTATCCTCAATAATATACATGAATTTACATCACTTGTTGTAACAAATATCTAAAAATGTGGAAGTGGCTTTAGAATTAAATACTGGGTAGAAGTTGAAAGAATTTTGTAGTGCATGATAGAAAAGGTCCAGATTTCCTTGAAGAGCCTTGATAGCAATGTGAATCTTAAGGATATTTTTGGTGAGATCTCAGAAGGACATGAGGAATATGTTGTTGGAAACTAGAGGTAAGATGACTGTTATAAAATGGTAGAAAACTTGGCTGAGTTATAATTAATATTGGGTGGAAAGTAGAACTTATAATCTGTGAACTTGGATATATAGCTAAGAAGATTTCCAAGAAAAGTTTTGAAAGTAGAGCTTATAGTAAAATTCAAGAGGAAAGAGATAAATTGAGAGGGAACTCAAGCAAAAAGCAATAAGCACTTGATGATTTGGAAGGCTCTTGGTTTATGCACATCACAAAGGATGTTAAAGTTAGGAAATTCACTGTCAGAAAAGCATGTTCTTGAGACAGGGCCAAGAATGTGGCTGGACAACCTTTTGCTGAAGAGATTAGGTATATGACTCATGGAGCCAATCAACCATTTTAGCAGAAGCCAGGAATAGAGATGGAGTCATCCAGGAAGGTTCTGTTGAAAACCCTCTTGTCTGTTGCGTAGATCCCCATGAACACACAGGAGACTGACAACGTTTTTAGAATTTTATGCCAGCAGAAATGCTACCAGCCTGGACTGAAAGGGGAGATTGGATAAAATGAAAGAACGTTGGACTCCCAAAGCTATACAAACAGGCTGATAAAGTTACTTGGGTGCAAACATATACCACTATTCAGGAAAAAGGAAGAATGACTCCAAGGGCAGTGCTGCAAATGTTGAGACAGGGGTTGACAGAAGCTCTACAGACCCAGAGGCTGGAGCTGACGGAACATCCATGAGCTTAGAGGGTTGAACTTTGTGCTACAGAGGATTTTCTCAGGCCTTAAAACCTAATGAAAATTTCCCTGTTGAGTTTCACACTTGCTTCAGGCCAGTGATCGCTTTATATTTTCATTTTCTCCCTTTGGGAACAGGAATGTCTATTCCATGTGTGTCTCATTATTGTATTTTGGAAGCAAATACCTTGTTTTATAGATTTACAGATCCACAGATGGAGGGAAATTTTGCCCTAGGATGGATCATATAGAGAGTCTCATCTGTTATTGATTTAGATAACTTAGAAGGTGAGATTGGGGTTTTTTTTTGAGCTAGTGATATTTAGATGAGATTTTGGATTTCGAGTTGGTGCTGTAATGGATAAGACTTTGGGGGAAGCTGGGATGGGGTTAATGTATTTGCGTATGAGACTGATGTGAATTTTTGGGGGTCTGGAAGGCAGACTGCAGTTGTTGAATAATGTCCTTCAAAGAGAAATTTCCAAGTCCTAACCCCTGGTATCTCTGAGAGGATTTTATTTGGAAATAGAGTCTTTGTATACAAAACTAAGTTAAGGACATTAGGTTGAGATTTTCCTCTATTTAGAGTGGGCTCTAGTTCCAATGACTAGTGTTCTTATAAGAGAAATAAAAAGATTTGAGACACATGGAGACACACAGGGGAACACACAGAGAGAGGGCCATCTGAAGAGGGATGCAAAGATTGGAGTAATGTACCTGCAAGCCAAGGAATGTTAAGGACGCTGACAGCCACTAGAAACAAGGTGAGAGATATGAAACAGATTCTCCTTCAGAGCCTCCAGAAGGAGCCAACCAGCTGACAATTTGATTTCTTACTTCTGGTCTCTAAAATTGTGAGAGAATAAATTTCTCTTGTTTTAAGCCATTTTGTGGTATTTATTACACAACCCTAGAAAACTAATACAGATTATCTTCCAAAAAGATAAAATACTTGTATTTTGCTCCCAAGGTATATACTTTTATCTTTTTGAGTTGCATTTCAAGTGGATTGAACATGGAATTAAAATACTGCCTTATTTTACCAGGAGTACTATATTTTCCATATTAGAAGAGTTATAAAATATTAAAGAATTACGAATGGGCAGATAATCAGAGGTACTGTAAAACCAAGTCAAATGCCTCAGTGATTCTCTTCTTTGTTTATCAACCACCAATTCTGCCTTAGATAGAGTTACCCCATGCTTCAGACATGTCTTTTTCTAAAGTGGGTTTTGTCATTTGAACTAAAAAAATAATTCTGTTGTGTTTAATCTCTCTTATAATACACACAAATTATGTTGTAATATTTTGTAATGTTTACAATTATTACAAAGTTTCCCAAGATTTTCTGAAAGTGCTTCTTTTGCCAAAGGGTATTTACTTGCGAAAATATTTGGAATGATATAGAATCACAAAAGTTTGCAGCTGAAAACATCCGCAGAGATGACATATCCAGTGATCCCCAACATTTTCTCCACTGGAACGAACATCAAGGATGATTATGTTTGTACTTCAGAACACGCTCATGAGCATACTCAGAGCTAAGAAATGCCAAAGTGTTTTGCTGGGAAGTCACACATATCGAACTATAGGCTTTTTTTTCCTTTTAATCTCAACTAGCTATACCTTTTTCCTTTTAAAAACATACCCATAGATAAAATCACTAAGAAATTTTCAGTGAAGTATAATTTATGAGAATTATAATAATTCATAATCACTAAACTATTAAGGGTACATACAGGCTATTACATGAGATAAAGTAGCTTGTGTGTTATGAGAAATTCCATCGTTATTCTCTGAAACTCTGCTTCATTTACTCCACCTTAAAAGCAAGTGGTAGTACTAGTGACTGATATTGATGTCATAGTGGGGATGGTTCTAGGTATTTTTGCTTTTAGCATTTTTACTATAAATGTCTTTGCTGCAAGCATTTTCTCCACACTAATTGGCTGTAAGTCAATTTCACTGTAAAAGATGAAATAAAAAATAAAAGAGGGACATTAAGAATAATAATAAAACATGAAAAATTAACAACAAAATTAAAAAGACTTTATTGTGCAAAATGAAAATACATTGTCTTCAAAGTCTTTTGTTCACAGTATTATTCATTTTTTTTTTACTTGATTTTTCTCATTTAGGATTGCATTTTTTCCCCCTACGGTTTCTTCCTTCATTAAGGGAGGTATCAGTTTCCAACTAAGAACGGATAATTAATGTTCTTATAGACTGTTATGAATTGATAGTTGCCTCTTTTATATTTGCCATAGCTTGGTAGATTTTGAGTTTTGACTGGTGTAAAGGGTGACTACGCTCATCAAAATTTTTGCAAACTGATATGTTGTCATTTTCTAGTATAGTCTGCAATCTGCTTTACACATAGCTTTGTAATCTGGCTTTATATGTAGTTGTTATCATCCAATATTTTAAGATCACGATGTATACTCATCACTGTATAGACCATTTTGAGGAATAAGACTTATATAATATAAAAATGGGAGTATTGTGAGAATTTCATCAATGGAAAAATAAAACCAAACTGATAACTAGCTGAAATACATTAAGTCTGACAAATGTAAACCAAACTGTCAACCAGTTATTTTATCTTTTACAGGGAAATTTCATCATGGCAATGTTGATGCAAAGATACTGGTTACTGCACAAATACTGACATAAGTGGGGATAACTTTGGAATAACTCTACATTTTAGAGAGAAAATTATCTGCAAATCTTGGTAAGTTAACTATTATTACGCTGAATTATTTGTGACAATTTGCCCAGTTGCTCACGACATAATAGTGTATCATGACATTAGGGCTGTGAATTGTACTAGTTCAGCTCTTTCTTTTTATGGAGAGTAAGCTGAGACCTAAAGAGTGACTTATGTAAAACCTCATGGTGCACTAATAACAGGACCAGGGTGAGGGGAGGGAAGGAAATCAGTATAGAGAGTGCATACTATGCAGCTGGTATTGTCCTAGTCATTTTCTACACATTCTCCCAAATTTTTACAACTTGTTAATGTAGATGTTAATTTTTCCACTGTACAGAAGCGACAGCAGATTTTCAGGCAGTTTAACGGCTTGTTTTGAACATACAGCAAATAAGTCATCCAAGGGGATCTAACACAGGTCTAACTCTCTTATTATTTTGCTATGCTTAAAAATAGAACCCATGCCTCTTAACTTCAATCGTAGCTAAACCATGTTAAATTTCCTCTCTAAAAAAAAAGTTACAAAAAGGCAAATATGTGCATTATTTAGAACTACTGAGGATGTAGTTCTACATATATAGACATATTTGTCACTACAATTTATTACATATTTTGCTGATTATTTTCAGACCAAAATAGCACTTCCTCTACATGTTTGGGTTAATTATTGAAGACTGTTGCTATAAAGTGCTTAGACTGACCAATAAGGGTCAGAAATGTTAGCAAATCACTGAAAATGATTGATTGTATTTCTAAACACACCTAGTTGACAATTTTCTTTCTTTAATACTAGTTGAACTAAATTGTTACTTTTGTCAGTATGGTGTATTGACCTTAATTTAATCATTGAAAAACTGATTATTGAGATAATTTAGGTAAAACTGCCTTTGGTGAATGGCACGAGGTTTAAGTAAAATCTTTAAAAACCTAATACTTTACCTGAATTCATATAGTCCATCAGATAATTACTCACCTATCACATTGTTTTGTCTATATAGTCAGTCTATTTTATTATAAACATGAATTATAACTGCAGTGATAATAGAATTCTTTCTTCTGTCATAGTCCCTTGTAAACAGTCATTAACTAATTTATTTTGGAAGATGAATGGCAAGCTATGAAATTTCTAGTTCAGAGTTGTGTTCAATTACATAGTTTTCACAATAACAGGAGTTATGGTCAAAGGTGTCAGAATAATTTTAACTGTGCTTATTTCACTTATAAATCTTCTATTGTGCTATTAGCATCCATTTTTTAAACCATAAATGGCTATATCATACTATATTATAAAGGATTCATCTGTTATCTGAGAGTCTGAATGTGCATAGTTGCTTTTACCATCTGAATCGACTATTTTTTTTCCTCATGAATGTGTTATATCTATCTTCTATTTATCCGCCTCTTCCATAAATATATCTAGAAATAATAATTGATTTGTTGAAATAATCTAATTTTTACTTCTTAAAATTCATTATAGAAAGCTTAGTGAATTTGAAATCTTAAGAGGCTTCAGTATATCTTAACATAAAATGGAGGTTACATCCTGATAGAAAATTTACATTTTCCTTAGGAATTAGATTGATACTATTGAGCTAACAGAAACTTTTAAAGCTGAAATTCTGTGTCCAGCTGCCATAGATCATGTCAATAATAGATAAAAATATTTTGAATGATCAAAACTAAATAGAATTTATATTTTTTCTTCAGTATAAAACTATAACTAATTCAAGTGAACACTTGTAAGAAGGAATAAAGATATGGCTAACTACTAATATTTTTCTATATGGCACACTGAAGCTGCCTCAAATCCTTTGTGTGTTTGTCTAAAAGAAAGAAAGGAAGGTAGGAAGAAAGGAAGGGAAAAATCTGTGAAAAGCTATAGTAAACCTCTTCACAGAGTGATTTGATAGTCCACAGGGGTGTTTTCAAAACACTGCAGAGGTGTGAAGGAAGCAGAATTAGGAGAGGGAAAAGTTGAACTGGGGTGCAGCTGCAACAGACATCTCGGCTCTCCTATGGGAAGTTCTGGAATTGAGTGAAAGAGGCTGGACCTTTATACCACTGCATCATTCATTGGTTGCAGGCTTCTCCTGAGGAGCGGGCATGACATAGGGGTAAGTGGCTTCTTTTAGCCCAGGCAATTCCTGGAAAGGGATTCATCTGCAAGCTGTCAACAATCAACACTCCCATGAGCTGGGGGAATGAGTGGGAGATGAGTCAGATCCGGGAGGCAGACAACATTATCTACTGGAATAGAAGACTCTCAACGTAAGTGAGCCTTGGCCTTTTAGAAGAATCTTTAATACAAACATCCTGTTGGAGTTAATTCAGTAATTCCCCCGGCTGTCTCTGAAGTGAAGGCCTTACCTAACTTGTTGTTGGATCTATTGGCCGGGAACCTGCTTTAGGTCTCTGCCCTGGGCCAATTCTTCCCATCCCTCCTTACAGAATGCTGGCCGGTCCTTTTTAACATGGAACAATATCTGGCAATGATTGCTGCTCACCTTCCAATCATCGTCAATATCTGTCTCTGTACTCCTGGATTCCCTTCTACTGTTTCCTACATATGTGAACGGATACATTAGTAGGGTATGAAAGGGACAAGGGTTGTGATACTCGAAGGCCTTCAGTACCCTGCTGGCCTCTGAATGTCTGCTTCACTGTCAGCTAGTCATCCGCAAGCCCTGGCTCTACTACAGTGTTTGTTTCTTTGGGGCCTTCGCTTACTCCCCCCGTCTGAAGCAGTAATCAGACTCATTCTGACTTAGCCCTAGACTTTACATTAAAATAGACTACAACATTAAAATAATAGGAATATCCTGTGCATTGATCATGCTATTCATCTGTAGTTTCAAGTTGCAAGAATTTTGCAAGGCAAATTTTGAGTAGTGGAAAATTTGTGTCATATATAAAATTGGATGAAGTTTTGTGAATTTTTTAACAGTTAAAATTTAGTGCAGCTTTAGCCAAGCAGAACTTAATAGAGATTGGGGCTTTTATTTCTGAATCTCATACTGTACATTAATTTTGCATACATTGAGACTTTACAGCTGTAATGAAAATGAGTGGTTTGTTGGATTTAACACACTGTGATTTTAAGCCAAAACAAGAGAACTACTTTGGTTCATTAAATCACTCTACTTGTTACTGTCTTGATTTCTGCTCAGCTACATCATTCACAGAAAAAAGGGAAAGGGGTGTGATAGTTTGTCTATTTTCTTCTCTATTTTATTGTTTATATCTCTTTTATTTAAAAAATCTGAATATGTCACCAACTCTTTGATGTTCTGTGGACTGCTCAAAATTAAATATACAACTCTACGAGAAGTTAAGCATACTGGATTTTTGTCAATTCCATTTTTTATTTTCTTACTTAGAAAATAACCACCTAAGAGTACCATCATTTATATGTTGTTATCTATTTATATTTTCTAATTTATATTTTCTAATTTAATAGGTTGTCAAGAACTATGAGGATTCTACAATTTTATCCTGCTTGCAAGGTAAGAAGCTAGCCTGCCACAGTTTTGTGGATGCTGTAAAAAGGTACATGACTCTTGGGTTAAAGCTTATTACTCACAGAAATAGCGGTAACTAGAGGATCATCAAAATCCATTATCAGAATCATTCCTGTGAGACTAGGTCAAACTGGTTAGATGGGAAGGGTGAACCTTATCTGAATCTTACAGGAAGAAAAATTCTAGTGGCTGTTATTGATAGCTGACTGCCTTCCTAAAGAGACACTAAAATAATATGTTGATTAAGTAAAGTGAAGTTTATTATTTATTCTCCAGTAAGGAAGACCACCTTCTTGTCAGAATCTTGGTAGTATCTTGGAACAGGAGAGATCTAGGACAGATATTTACAAGAATTTGGGTCATTTAATGGCAGGGGCTAATCGGGATTGAATAATCCTCATATATAATAGTTTAGGATTAGCAAACATAGCAAGATGAGGGTTTTGAATTAAGTTTTGGTAATTAAAGTCATTTGGTAAGCAAGTAATTTGCCCTTTCAAGTTGTATATTGTCCACGGGAGAAGTTATTTACTCTAATGAGCAATCTATTGTTTTGAGAAGGGATTAGTCGAATAGTTGATTATTTGAATAAATGAATTTTAAGGATTCCTCTAACTTTATTTTACTGGAGAAAAGTCATGTTCATATACAGTCTTAGTTCTTGATCCTATTAAGATGTTTAGTTGTAGGCAGCTTGTTCTCTCAAAGCATTAATTTCTTAATCCAAAGACATTATTTAATTGATTAAATGTAGGAAAATCTGTGGGCAGGAGAGATAAAGATGTAATCTGGAAGAAGTGGAATATGAGTCAAGCTGAGAGGTGGAGGCAAGGGTGTGAATCACAAGAAGGAGTTGAACAAATGGAGTGAGCATCAAATCCAGAAGAGGTGGGATAAAATAATTCTGGGCATTGAGCCCTGGACAACAGGCAATGTGGGAGTAGCTTGTGTGGCTGCTCAAGGGCACTAGAACCAGCTAGGCATATGTTATATAATAGTTTGTCTGGCTTTTGTCCTGTGTTTCTGGCAGGGAGCTCCTAAAACTCCTTGGAACTTCTGAGTGACAGGAGTATCTTTTTACGCTTATGAGGTGACTCATGGTAGGCTCCTAGACAGCTTCAGGATTGGGGCAGGTCACCAGAAAGACCAAATATGTGATTAGAAGGTTGTAACTGAGCCAGCCTGAGCACAGGAGTGGAGAGGAGGGCTGGAGAGGAGATTAGGTTCAATCACATGGCCAAGATCTCATCAATCATGCCTTTGTAAAGAAACCCTAACAAAAACTCTGGACATGAAGCCCAGTGGAGTTTCCTGGTAGGTGAATACATAGATGTGCCAGGAGGGTGACGTCCCTGACTTCATGGGAGATGGCATGGAAGCTCTGAATTCCCTTCTAGACATTGTTCCATGAGTCTCTTCATTTTTCTGGTCCTCATATGTGTATTCTTTATAATAAAACCATACTCATAAGTATAGCAGTTTCCTGAGTTCTGTGAGATGTTTTAGTAAATTACTGAATCTGAAGTGGGTCATGGGGACCTCCTGGATTGGTAGGCAGTTTGTCAGAAGTGCAGGTGGACTGGGGGACCCTCCAAGACTTGGCAGCTGGCCTCTAAAGTGAGACTAGTCTTATGAAAGACTGAGCCTTTAAACTGGAGTCTGCTATTAACTTGGTATCATAATCAATTAATGTTAGACCATTTGAGGTGGAAACAGAATAGTATACCACCGAATAAATAAATTATTTCTCTAGATTAAAGTGTGTGTGTAGGGAATTTTCCATTGCTTTGGTTAGATATAGGAAGCAAGAAGTCCTAGTAAAAATAGGAAAAATAAAAGAGAAGTATAAATATTTTTCCTTTTTTATAGTTTTCTTTAAAAAAATCATTAAAATCTACCTTCTTTCCTTAAGAGTTATGACGCTACTTTCAAATTCAGAAAAATACATGATCTTAGTTTTTTTATGGTTTCATTTCTCCAATTGTTTCAGCCTATAATGGCTATACAATTTTCTAGTAGTGTAAAGCTTAAGAAATTTTTTTTAAACTAAGGATGTATTCTAAGTATAAGAGAGCGCTTCATAATTGACTTAATTTCCCCAGTTATTTTGATGATTCAAAAGGAAAGAGGAAGAGGAGAGAAACAAAAGATATATACTCAAAAACCCCACCAGAATACTGGCAGCAGCTTTAATCACTGGAGAAATTTTACTCCTTTTTACACCTGCAGCTATATAAAGCATTAGTTCTCTAGCTAATTGAAATAAAATAATTGCTAGAGGTGAAATGTTCAGATTGTGCACTTTGCTGCTAAAAAACATATCAGTAACTTTTGAGATTTTTTTCTGTTTTATTTATGTTTCTATAAAAAAGGAGCAATATCACCTCTCACAGATAGCAAAAGAATGGAAGATAAATACAACCAAGTCTCTTTGCTTCAATCTCATCCCGTAAAATGTATAGAAATTGAAGAGCATTTTTATACTTATCCTCATCATTATCACAAAAGGCTCAGAAAACATAGTAGAAAAGCATCTTTCTTTATTGACTGTTGTGAAAGTGCATCTCTGTGGTTTGTGAAAATGGTTTGAAACAGAGATTTAAGTTACTTTCCAGACTAGAACATGACTTGTAAATGACAACCTCTATGTTATTGGCGGAATAATTCATTCGTGTTAAAGGAAGTCTTCCTTGGAGAATGCTGCTATGACTTTATAGTTTACCAAACCTTTGTCAGAACTGCTGCCTGTTGCAAGGGAAGCACACCAGACTGAGTTTATGCAAAGGAAATAGGTGAGCAATATCAGCAAACATAAAATTATTAGACTAAGAAGGCTAATAGAGTTAATAGAATGTGAAACATAAAATGTATAGGAGAGTGAAAACCGTGTTTAGTATCAATTGATGATTTTCAACATGGATGAATTCCCATATTTTAAAAAATTCAATGTATTATAATACTTTACTATCATTATTTATCGTGGTGCTCATATCTTTCCCAATTTGTGTCCCAATCATGTTAACAGCTTTGAGGTATAATTGATATATAGTATGCTGAAAATTTTAAAGTATATAATTTGATAAATTTCGATGTATGTATATACCTGAGGAGCCATCACCACAATCAACATGGCTATCATTTCAGAAAGTGTCCACGTGTTTCTGTATAATCCCTTGCTCATGCCTAGCTTCACTCCCACCAACCCTAGGCAAATGCTAATCTGATTTCTATTACTATACTTTACTTTTCATTTCCTAGAATTTATATAAAAGGAATTATATAGTATGTACTTTTTACCTGACTTTTTTATTCAACGTATTTTGAGAGCCATCCATGTGGTGTTTATCAATAAGTCATTTCTTTTTATTGCTTAGTATTTCATTGTATGTCAGAGTTTGTTTATTTACTTAACTGATGGTAGACATTTTGGTTATTTCTAGATTTTGGCTGTTACAAATAAAGCTGCAATGAACATGCATGTACAAGTCTTTGTATGGATATATTATTTTATTTCTCTTGGTTAAATATCTAGTAGTTGAATGGCTAGATCATATAGCGGGTATACTTTTAACTACTAAGGAAACTGCCAAAATGTTTTTCAGAGTGGTCCAACCATTCTGCATTCTAACTAACAGCAAATGAGAGTTCCAGTTCCCTTCACATCCTCTCCAGCACTGATATGGTCAGTCTCTTAAAATTGTGTCCATTCTAATAGGCGTAGTTTATCTAACTGTAATTTAAAATTGCTTTAGTCTAATGACTAATGTTGATGAGCATCTTTTTAATGTTCTTATTCTCCATGTGTATAATTTTTTTGGTTAAATGTCTGCTCAAATCTTTTGCCCATATCTTTGTATTGGGTTGTTTTCTTATTACCGAGCTTTAGAGTTCTTTACATATTCTCAGTATGCTTTCTCTGTGAGGTATGTGATTTGTAAATATTTTCTTTCATTCTGTTGATTGTCTTTTTATTCTTTTTATAGTGTCTTTTAAAGGGCAGGAGATTTTAATTTTGATGTAGTAAAAGTTATTGATTTGTTCTTTTATGCATTGTACTTTTGGTATATAAGAAATCTTTGCTTAACTCAGTCATCTCAGTTTTCTTTCATGCTGTCTTCTTGAAGTTTTTACAGTTGTAGACTTTACATTTAAGTATATAGTCCATTTTGAGTTAAATTTTTTTATATAGTGCAAGATATATATATCAAAGTTATTTTTTTGTATGGATATCCATATGGAAAATATTCCAACACCAAAATATTCCAGCATCATTTGAAAACACTATTATTTCTCTAACAATTTTACCTTGGCGTATTTGTTGAAACTTATTGTCTATATGTGTATGGGCTTATTCCTGGGCTCTTTTTATTTGTTCTATCAATCTATTTGTTTGTCATAATGCCAAAACAACATTATTTTCGTTATTACAGCTTCATAATAAGACTTTATATCATCATGTAGTGTTAGTCTTCCTAATTCTTTTGCAGTATTTTTTTGTCTTTTAAATCCTTTGCATTTCTATGTGAATTTTAGAATCATCTCATAAATTTCTGTAAAAAAACTTGCTAAGATATTGATTGGAGTTGTGTTGAACCTCTAGATAAATTTGGGGAGAATTCACATCTTACCAAAACTGAGTCTTCTGACCCATGAACATAATATATATCCCCATTATATAGGCCTTCTTTAAATTCTTACAGTATTAAAAAATTCTATGTACAGATTATTCATTTACTTTGTCAGATTTATTCCTAAGAATTTCATATATTCTGAAACTATAAGCAATATTTCTAAAGAGTTCTATTTCAGATTATTTTTGTTCATATTCCTAAGAAATGCAATTGATATTTTATATTGATCTTGTGCCCTATTAATAATTTCAAAACTCACATATTAGTTCTAGAAGCATATATGTATATTCCAAAGGATTTTATATATTCTAAATAATTTTCTAAACAGACCATCATGTTTATAGATAAAGATAGTTTTCCTTCTTCTTTTCTAACCTGGATGGCTTTATTTCTTTTTCTTGCTTGATTGCCATGGCTAGAAACTCTAGTACAATAAATAGAAGAGATGAGATTGGACAGCATTGTCTTATTCTTAATTTTAGAATGGCATTGTTTGCTACCATTAATTACGATGTTAGCTGTGGGTTTTTCATAGATGCTTTTTATCAGATTGAGAAAGTTCCCTTTTATTATTTGTTTTCTGTAAGTTTTTCTTAGGAATGGAAGTTAGATTGATTCAAATGATTTTTCTACAGGTATTGAGAAGAACACATGCTTTATCTTTTTAGTTTGTTGATATTATGAATAACATTGATTTTCAAATGTTAAACTAACCTTGCATTTCTTGGATGAAGCCTACTTAATTATAGTGTATTATCCTTTTTATATACTGACAGTTTTTTCCCCCTAAAATTTGATTAAATTTTTTTATCTATGTTAATGAGAGATATGTTTTATTTATTTATTTATTTATTCATTTATTTATTTATTATCTCTTTATCTGGTTTTGATGGCAGGGTAATTCTTACATTACAGAATTATTTGGGAATTATTCATTTCTTTTAAATGTTTTAGCAGCATAAGTATAGAATTGGTATTATTTTTTTCTTTAAATATTTGGGAGAAATGATCTATAAAACTATTTAGGCCTTGAATTTTCATCGTGGGAAAGTTAACTACAATTAAACATCTTTTTAATTTTTTAATTTTTATTTTTTTAATTTATTTTTTTAATTGAAGAAATGATTTAAAAAATTTTTCCCATCTACCCCCAAACATTTTTAGTAGATAAAATTTCTGTTTTTTTTGACATTAGTAATTGTACCTTTGAATGAATTTGTCCATTTCATCTAACTTGCTAAATTTATTGCCATAATATGTTCACAGTGCTCCCTTATTATCTTTTAAATATTCATGGTATCTATAGTGATGTTACACCTCTCATTTCTGATATTGGCAACTGGTGTCTTCTCTCTTTTATTTTTTTCTGGTCAATCAGGGTAGAAATATGCCAATTTTATTAATATTCTCAAGGTAGGTTTTGGTTTTATTGATTTTTAAAATTGTTTTCTGATTTCTAGATACGTGATTTCTGCTTTGATATTTATTTTCTCTCTTCTGTCTACTTCAGAAGCTAATGTTGTTGACTTGAGATGATTATTTCCCAGTGTAAGTATTAAGTGCTTTAAATTTCTCCCTCGGTTCTATTTTAGTGGCATCTTACGCATTTCGTTTTGTTGGATTAGTTTCCTAAAGTTGCTGTAACAAAGTACCTTAACTGGATGTCTGTAAACAACAGAAACATGTTGTCTCACAGTTCTAGAGTCTGGAAGTCCTGAATTAAGGTGTCAACAGGGCCATGCTCTCTCTGAGACTCTGGGTAGAATTCTTCTTTGTTCTTTCCTAGATTCTGGTGGTGGCAGTAACCTTTGGTGTACCTTGGCTTGCAGGTGCATCACTCCAGTCTCTGCCCGTCATCATGTGATGTTCTTCCTATATATGCTTCTCTCTTTTAAGGACATCAGTCATACTGGAGTAAGGGCCCACCTTATCTGTTACCTCATCTTACCTAATTATACCTGTAATGACCCTATTTTCAAATAAAATCACATTCTGAGATACTGGAGGTTTAAAACTTGAACATAATTTTTTGGGGGGACCCATAACAATTGTGTTTCAATTTTCATTCTGTTCAAAATATATTCTAATTTGTCTTTTGACTTCTTTTTTAGACTCATGGATCATTTAGAAGTGTGTGTTTTAGTTTTCAAATATTGGGTTCTTTTTTAATTTATTTTTTCTGTATATGCTGATTATAAATTCTTTTGGCTTTGTGTCTCTGAAATAAACCTTAAATTTTACTTCATTTTGCAAAACCAGTTTCTCTGGGTATAGAATTCTAAGTTGATAGTTTTTGCCCCTCTGTACCTGACATATTGCTCCACTGTCTTCTCTCTTGCACTGCTTCCAACAGGAAATTTGCTGTCATTTCCATGTTTTTTTATTTAATAAGTCCTCCCCCCCCACCCCGCCCCACTTCCTTTGGCTGCTTTTAAGACTTTCTCTTTACCACCACTTTTGAGCAATTTTGTTATGATGTACTCTGGTGTAGTTTTCTTTCTGTTTCTTGTGCTTAAGTTTTATTAAACTTTTTGGGCCACAGATTTACAATTTTAGTCAAATTTGGAAAGCTTTGGAGGTTATTTGTTCAACTATTTTATGCTTCCCTTCTTCTTTTTCCTCTCCACAAAAGACTGAGTATACATATTTTGGATTGCTCGAAGTTGCCTCACAGTTCACTGATGCTACCTATGTTCATTTTTGGGGGGTGGGAGTTCATTTCCTTTTTATTTTGGATAGTTTCCATTTTTATATCTTTAAGTTCATAATTCTTTTTATCTTCAATGTCTAATCACCATTAATATTATCCAGAGAATTTTTCACCTTGGACAATGTGGCGTTTATCTCTAGAAATTTGATTTAAGTTAAAAAAAAATCATCCATGTCTTTACTTAACTTTTTAGACATATGGAATATAGTTATAATAACATTTTAAATATATTTTTTTGATAATTCTAACATTTGTATCAGTTCTCGGTCAGTTTATAGTGATTGATCTATTGTCTCATTATGAGTCATATTTTTTGGCTTTTCGATAATCTTTTTCAGCTATATTGAGGTATTACTGACCCATAAAAATTTATATATTTATGGTATAATATATAATGTTTGATAAATGATTGCTATAATCAAGCTAATTTATATATCCATCTCCTCATATAGTTATCTTTTTTCTGAGTGTGAGAACTCTTAGCAAATTTCAGTACATGATACGTTATTACTAACAGTAGTCTACATGCTGGGTATACTGGGTCTTTAGAACTTATTTGTCTTATAACTGAAAGTTAGTACCCTTTGACCAACATCTTCCCATTTCCTCCATACCTCCTGTCTCCCATTTTACTCTCTGCTTCTGTGAATTTTACTATTTTAGATTCCACATGTAAGTGAGGTCATGAAGTATTTGTCTTTCTCTGTTTGGCTTAATTTACTTAACATAATGTCCTCAAGTTTCGTCCATGTTGTTACAAATGGCAGAATTTCCTTCTGTTTTAAGGTAGAATAATATTCCATTATATAAATATATCACATTTTCTTTATCAGTTTATCCATTGATAGCTACTTTGATTGCTTCCATATCTTGGCTACTGTGAATAATGCTGCAATGAACATGAGAGTGCAGATAATTTTTTTGAGAGTAATTTTATTACCTTTGGATATATACACAGATGTGGGATTGATGGATCATACAGTAGTTCTATATTTAATTTTTCTGAGGAAACTCCATACTGTTTTTCTTGAAGGCTGTATCAATTTACATTCGCATCAACAGCATACATTTTCTCCACATTTTCACCAACATTTTTATGAACACTTATGCTTTGTTATTTTGATAATAGCCATACTAACGGGTGTGAGGTGATGTCTCATTGTGGTTTTGACTTGCATTTCCCTGATGTTAAGTCTTCTTAACACATATGCATACACATATACACACATACACACACAGTAGATGGGGTAGGGGGAAGCTTTTGGGGAGAGTGGATATGTTTATGACACTGATAATGGTGATGATTTCATGGGTATATGCTTATCTTCAAACTCATGAAATCATATATACTAAATATGTGCAACTTTTTGCATGTCAGTCATACCTCAATAAGTTCTTTTAAATAACTTACTGTAGTTTTAGTAGGGTTTCAGAAAACATTGCAATTAGATTTATGTATGCTCAATCTATTGTATTGAAGTGGAGTCAATGTTAATAACTATTAATTATTAGCATTATTCTAAATATTCTCAGAATAAAACATACCCTCAAAATGTAGATTTATTAAACTTCAAATGGAAGATTAGATTTTTGCCCCTTTCATAGTTAAAAATAAGGAAAAGTCATTGAAATTATATTTCTCACTTTCTGGAGAAACCTAATCTCACATTCTTCTAGAACAGAAGCACATTAAAAAAAGATTGATTATTTGGGGGCCTTCCTGTGCATTATCATTTTGAAGATGGTTTGGCTTATAGAATTCTTCTTTAATTTATCAAAGAACTCAAAAAATAGAAAGGGAATGTTGAAAACAAATAGGCCATAGTTCTTTAAAAAATTAATCTGTAATACCTGAACTTTTTTCTTTGTAGCCTTAATTCCCCACTCAATCAGTTTAGCCCTACTTTGTTCCAGGACAGATACGCTAAATACTATGTAATTGGTCCTGCCAATGACCTTTGTCGTGTGAGCTTGAAATGCTCTCTCTTTTTGTGCATTAGTTTCCATGGGATTTTTTATTAAAAAACAAGGCTTATCCATTTTTTGCTAACCTGGATAAAATGTTCTCATCACTATTTTGTAGTATTTACATTTTCTAGTACCAGTCTGATCAAGTTTACAAAGTTTTGGCATAATTTGGAGGGGAAGCCAGTTAAAGGAGATGAGTAATGTGTTACAAATTCTCCATTTTTAAATATTCCTTTTCTTGCTTCTGACTCAATTTCAAATGAAATAAGATTGCTGTTAAGAGTTAGGTTAGACTAGTGGAAATTTGTAGCTCTTAAAAGTTGTAATCGTAGTTTAGTTTTGATTGATCTTGTAGGAGAGTGTTCAAACTGTCCTTTGATGCAAAATTTCATTTGAAAAGTTTATACATGCACCTAGAAGCTTGGATATTTTCGTTGAAATGATGTTGGCCTTTTTTTTTTTTTTACCCTTGTGGATATTTTTCTATGTGTTTCCAGGTGCCAAAAAGATTGGCCCTTTCTAATTCTATGAAAATGTATGCTCACTATACAGATGATTCTTTCCCTCTAATCTTTATCCTAGTTCAGGGAACTTAAGTCTCTTTTGTTAAGTCATTATTGAGAGAAATGACTCCTACATTCTTTGTGAGCCTGCTTTAGGGAAAAAGACTTTTTATTTCTTCTTTTAATTTAAAAAATACAACTGGCCTTTCAAAACAAATCTGACTCTAATCTAATTTTATAATAAAAAGTAGAGGCTGTGAGGGAGAGTTTATGTATGGTTTCTAAAGCTATACTTAGATACAAAAAGTAATTATTATCTTTTTTGAACACTTATTTATGAAACTTTGGAGTGTAAGAAAGAGTAGAGAGTAAGAACAAATTAAAAAATAAATGTGGGGATAGAGTTGTTTTTTGAAGCACTGCCATGAATTTTCTGGCTCAGCTAGTGGGAGATGTCAAACAATAAACTGAAATAAATGAACACTGAAACCAAATAAGACCCATAACTTACTCACACAAAGATGTGTTTTAAGTTTGGGAGAAATAGCTTTGGCTTTGACTTACAACACCCTGTTGTTCAGTTTTGCTTGTTAAATCAGAGCATATATATTGACATGTACTCTGATATACATACACAGCTTTTCAATGTGACTCTCCCTAATATTAGAAATTCTTGGCTACTTTCCAGTCTAAAGAGAGGTTAGCCAAAGACTAAAGCTTTACTAAGACCACCCAAAATATCAGACTCCACTGTTTCTCTGAATCTATGCCACTGTAATACAAATGGATAAAACTTGAAGAGGGTAGAGTGGAGGGCAGATCGGGAGAGGAAGGAAAAAGAAGACAAAAGAAAATGCAACTTTTCATCAGATGAAATTAGATTCTTTTTTCCTTCTGCTTTCTGAATGTATGAAAAGATGCAAAACAATTACATCGGTCACTTCTTACAATAATTTTTTTGTGTGTTTGCTGTTCTTAGACAGAAATACACATTATGATTTTCTATTATACTCTTATGTTGCCAACTGTAATGGGTGTTTTGGGTCTTTCTCAGATTTTAGTTTTAGCATACAGAATATTTTGAGAACATCTGTTCTAGAATATTTGCCTAGTTCCAATTTTAGCTCTAAATTTGTAGTGTAATATTTTGCATGGCAGGGAACTATGTAAATTAATTCCATGACATCTTGAAGGCATCTTGGAAAATTCTCACTCACTTTAATGAATCTTTTTGTTTGGAGGTTTTGGGTCAAGATGCTGGGCCCCACTGTGATCTAGCTGAACTAAGATACTTTAAAAGGTTACCACAAATGTTTATTAGAATAAATCAAGTGATTATATGCTTATCAGCAAAACATTCTTAACTGTCTTTCCCAAAGTCATTTCAATTCCTTTTCTGTAAGTCTCCTCAAATTTTTTTTAAAAAGTTAAATGTGAGCTCAATAAACAGAGATGGTAAGCAATTTCATGTGCTGCGAAGGAACTCACAGTTATTTTTTTAACTAGCCTTGAAATGAATATGAAATGGAGAAATGCATAGTTTTACTTCAGAGCATCAGAAAATATTCCAGAAGATCAAGGAAGATAAAATTCGAGAGAAAGAGATCAGAGAAAGCAAATAAGAGACAATGAGAAAAAAGTGTGATGGAACATTGAATGGTGAGGGGAGGACAGATGTGAAGTGTAAAGATTTGGAGAAGAGAACTTGGATGACTGTTTGCTCTGGAAGAGATGTGAGATCCACTGCTGCATTAAAGTGGAATGGGTAGAGAGGTTGCGAGACTAATGACAAGAAAGAGATTGAACATTGTGATTGTATCCTGCACATGGTTCTCTTATAACTCTCCATGTGTGTGCTTCCAGGCTTTTATATTGCAATGTGCATAGAATTGATTTATTCACTTCTGTGACTATTGCTCACTTTATATAAACATTCCCTTAGTGGTTTAAACATTTCTGGGAGCAATTATGTTTCTTAGAAGTAACTCCGTGCTTTCCAATTAACATGCTATGAAAAATGTTGCCAGTCTTTAAAGTCAGGCATTTTCTATTATTACGAAGGATCCTTAAAATTCTCTTGAAGAAATCATTATTAGTGACCTAGGATCTTGGAAACTTCTACATGTATACATCTAAATATCTATCTACTTATCTATCTAAATCTATATACATATGTTTTTAGATGCTCACATTCTGTATAAATATATACATACTCACAAAACTGGCCTATGATACTCTTCATAAATTCATGTTTCAACATCCTGAACTTGGGAAAAAAATGAAAAAGCTTTATTTTTTTCAAACAAAACAGGTTTGAATTACAGTATTCTACAAACAACAAATATTGCCAGTCTCCGTTTCTCAAAAGTGAAAGGAAGAAAAATCCACTGCTTTGAAGTTCTGTCACTTTAAATTGTGCATCTTACAACTACTCAGATAAATTCAAAATTTTAATCCTCAATTCATTGACAATGCAAATTATTTGCCAGCATTTGGAAGTCAAATAGGGTGAGAGGGGAGAGCCTTTACATATTCCAGGTTTAATAGCTGAACACCAGATGGAAACAATTCTACAATGAAAGAAAGAAATCTGTTAGGATATTTTGGAGATCTGTTCAGTTCAGCAGCACGTCACTGGTTATGGAGGCCAATTTCTCAGAGGACTTATTTAAATTGCAGATACTGAGGTAGTGTACTTAATTTAACTCAGAAAATGCTGAATTTTGGAGTCATTTCAATTTTAATAGTTCTTAGATTAATAAGTATCCATTTTTCTTTCAATAATGACTCATACACCTCATACGAAGACTTCTGAGGCAGATAAGCATGAAGGGAAGGAGTGATTTCACATAAAATTGAAATAATAAAAAGTTTTACTTTTAATATCTATAACTACAACTATTTAAAGGGAATGTACAATTGTCTATATTTATTCTTCCTATGAAAATCTTTCATCCAGGACAGTTTATGGTATTTAATATTAAAGGAATTGAAATGATTAACAACAATTAAAATAAATAAATTAGCTTATGGATCTTTCAAAGGGCGATTTTCAAGTGAATCTGAACAGAAACAAAGGGCAACAAAATCTGCTTGATGAACAATAGACGTTGAGAGCTTTGACAGTGAAAGACTGGGGAACTAGTGGGATATTAAGCAATAACTCTCAGAGGGGGCCTCTTTCATATTCATACCTGTGTTTTCTGGCAAAATAAGTGTCAAAATTTGCAGCCATATGACAGCAAAATTATGCATTACATGGCGAGTTATAGATTTTGGATGAAATCCAACTCAAATACTTTCATAAGAACTTGACATGATAAACAAAATACATGGCTTTTCCAAACTGCAGTTTGTTTAAAATAAAGGACAAAATGCTATTATTATAATAGATGATCGGAATGTCAATCCTTCTTATTCCCATTGCTAGATTTTCATTTCAAAGAAAAGATTGTGGGAGGATTGTATCTACATACAATGTGCTGAGTGCCTAAAATAAATGAGGATGGAATTAATGGAAAGCAGGCAGGGAGTGAAGCTTGTCCATGCCTTATGGGTAGAGAGAATAGTGGGAGTCTTTGTAGTGAGCAAAAGAAACAGAATATTTAGTTTTCAACCCTCTGACTTGGTCCTACCCTTTCTGCTGTATATTTGGATTTTTTGAGCAGAGAGCTAGAAATTAGGCTAAGGGGAGATAGGAAGGACTTTAAAAGCAGCAAAGAGGAACAGAAGAGAAGCATAGAGAAAATAATGGTGAAGAAACACTATTCTCTTGAGTCATCTAGAAGTCTGAGTTCTTGGTTTCTATGTAAAGGATACAGCTCAGTTACCCTTGCCGTTGTCTTTGAGACAGTTAACCTACATTCTTAGTATTAAATCAAAGGGATGATCTTGGACTCCCCAGAGAGTAGACTTCATGGTGCTGGGGTTGTCTCTGAGCAATTTAGGGGTCAAGAGGAGTAATTTACACTTCCTCATATGGACTTTACCTATAGGTTGCACCCTTAGAAAAGATGGGACAACTTTCTCAAACTATCTGCAGTTGCTCTGAAGAGGTGGAACTCAAATTGCCAAAGGATGACTGGTCTATGAGTCAAGAAATCTGCACTTAAGTCCCACTCTTGCAGCTAACTGGGTGAGCTAACCATATCTCTTTTCTTTTTAACACTACAGTGTTCTAGCCCATAAAAGAAGGAGGTTGGTTTAGATGATTTCTAAAGTCTCTTCCAACTTTAAAAATTGATATTCCTCAGTTTGCTTTATCCTAAGAACTGAAACACCTGTGCTTCCTCAATATACTGGGTATACTAAATATATAATAAATATATGAAAAAGGCCTGTGAATATTTGAGTGTTACCCCCACTTATCACAATTATTCTTATTTCTGTTTTCTTTCTGTTGGATTGTAGAAATCTGTGCCTTAAAAATTTAATATTTGGAAAATATTGATTGGACAAGTCAGTTTATATTGCTTGGCCTATTGATTGACTTTATTATTGAACGTCATCAGTCCTGGAATCATAGAGATACTTTTATGAGGCAAATTGTTTTTGATGATGGAGGACCTTGCTAAGGCTGATAATATGCAGTATTGAAAAGGAGGGTGCTGGTGATTAAGGTAGAGAGAGAAGAAATGGGTCAATAATGGACAGCCTTACATAGTGGATGGAAAACAAATTTTTTTTAAGTAGAGAACTATTTGCTTCTGTACTCTGGAGTCATAATCCTCAGACTGTGATTTCAGTGAGTTACCACTTAATTCTGATTTCACATTAAAGTCACTAGGGTCTGTTCTTCCTCATATCCAACTTGTTCTGTATTGGTAAGGTATTAACTTACACGGTCTTTCGGCACTAATCGAGGAATTTTAGGGGTTGAGTACATCTTACTACTTAGAGATGATTACATCCATAGTAAAATGTTTAAATGTTTATAAAAGTGGACTTAGAATAAGAATAGTGTAATCCCCAGCTTCTTTGCCTTTTAAGTGATGGCTTTGAGCATTTATTTTTTGGGAATACAGCTGTCTTTTATTTACTTTTAAAGACACTTTTATAATACTTTATTGAGATTCACATAAAATATATCCTTTTAAAGTGTATATTCACAGAGTTGTGCATCCATCATCAGCACTATCTAATTTTAGAATATTTTCATCACCCAAAGAGAACACCCATACTCATTAGCCATTCTCTCCATTGTCCTCTACCCCACAGCTCCTGGCAACCACTAATCTACTTTCTGTCTGTATGGATTTACTTATACTACACTATATATTTCATATAAATGAAATCATACAATACACTGTCTTTTGTGTCTGGCTTCTTTTCCTTAACATAAAGTTTTCAAGGTCATCTATGTTGTATCATGTGTTGATATTTCGTTCCTTTTTGTTTCTGAATGGATTCGACACATTTTATTTATCTATTCATCAATTGATGGACATTTAGATTATTTGCATCTTTTGACTGTTATGAATAATGTTGCTGTGATATTCTTGTGCAAGTTTTTGTATAGACACATGTTTTGAATTCTCTTGGTTATATACTTAGGAGTGGAATTATTGGGTCAAATGGTAACTTTTGTTTAGCTTTTTGATGAATTTCTTAGTTGTTTTCCAGAGTGTCTGCATAATTTAAAATTTTCACTAGCATCATATGAGGGTTTCTAATTATTTCACATTGTCAGTAACATTTGTTATTGTTTATCTTTTTATTATAATTATCCTAGTGTGTATTAATTGATACAATACATTGTGGTTTTGATTTACATTTCTCTAATGACTAATGATGTTGAGTATCTTTTCATGCACTTATTTGCCATTTGTATATTGAAAAATGTTTTTTGGAATTCATCTATTTATAAGTTGTATTAATTATCTTTTTGTCATTGAGTTGTAAGACTTCTTTAAATATTCTGGATACAAATCCCTAATGAGATATATGATTTGCAAATGTTTCTCTCATTCCATTAATTTTTTTTTTTTTTTTTTGATAATGGCCTTTGAAGCACAAAACGTTTTAGTTTCAATTAAATATAATTTCTTTATTTTTGTTGCTTTTGCTTTTGGTGTCATACCTAGGAAATCATTGCCTAATCCAAGACTACAAAGATTTACTTCTGTATTTACTTCTAAGAGTTTTGTAGTTTTAGTTCTTACATTTAATTCTATGGTCCATTTTGAGTTAATATTCATTTATAGTATGTGATGGAGTCTAATTTCATTCTTATGCATGTGGTTACTCAATTAGCTCAAGATTATTATTATTTTTAATTGATTAATTTATTTTTAATCCTTTAATGTCACTACATATTTGACCCCTTTTACTCCATCTACGTCCTCTTCCTCCAACATTATTTTTTTAAAAGACTATTTTTTGCCCACTGAATTACTTTGGCATCTTTGTAAAAATTGATTGACCATAAATTGAAAGGTGTTATTTCTGGATTCACGGTTCTGTTACGTTGTCTATCCTTGTGTCAGTACCATACTAGATTAATTACTGGAACTCTGTAGTGAAGTTTTGAAATTGTAAGTGTGAGTTCGACAACTTTGTTCTGCCTTTTAGAGATTGTTTTGGCTATTCTCAGTCTCTTGCATCCATGTGAATTTTAAGATAATCTTGCCAACTTTTACTAAAAGGGCAGTTGACATTTTGATAGGAATGCATTGAATCTGGAGATTGATTTGTGAAATATTGCTATCTTAATATTGTCTTTTAATCCATGAACATATGATGCCTTTCCATTTATCTAATTGTTCTTTTATTTCTTTCAATGATGTTTTGTAGTTTTCAGTGTACGGCTTATATTTCTTTCAAATTTATTCCTAAATACTTTATGTTTTGTGCTATTATAAGTAGAATTATTTTAATTTATTTTTCAGATTATGTATTGCTAGTATCTAGAAACATATTGATTTTTGTATATTGAGATTGTATCCTGCAACTTCGTTGGCTTGCTAGGTTTAATAATTTATTTTTGTGGATTTCTTAGGGTTTTCTAAATATAAGATTATACCATTTGAGAATAGTGATCATTTTATTTTTTTTCCATTTCAATCTAAATGTGTTTTATTTCTTTCTTTTGCCTAATTTCCATGGCTAGATCCTCCAGTACAATGTAGAATAGAAGTGTGAGAGTGGACATTCTTGCCTTGTTCCTCATCTTAGAAGGAAAGCATTCAGTCTTTCACAATCAAGTATGATGTCAACTGTTGGCATTTTATAACAGATGGCCTTTATCCAGTTAAGGAAGCTCTCTTCTGTTCCTAGTTCAAGTGGTTTTTTTTTTTTTAAATCATGAAAGGGTGTTGAATTGTGTCAAATGCTTTTTCTTCATCTATTGAGATGATCATGTGCTTTTTCTTCTTTATTGAATTAATATGGTATATCACATTCATTGATTTTTGTATGTTGAACCAACTTTGCACTCCTGTGATAAATAACACTTAGTCATGGTATATAATCCTTTGTTTATGTTAAAGGATTTGGCTGCTACTATTTTGTTGAAAATTGTTGTATTTATATTTATAAGGGACATTGGTCAGTAACTTTTTTCATTACAGCTTCTTTGGTTTTGGTATCATGGTAAAGCACTCAAGTAGAATTAATTGGGAAGTGGTCTCTCATCTACTATCTTTTGGAAGAATTTGTGAAAGATCGATTTTGATTTTTTAAACACTTTAGCCAGTGAAGCTATCTGAATATGGGCTTTTCTTAGTGAGACATTTTTTGATTGCTAATTCAATCTTTTTACTTATTATAAGTCTATTATGATTTTCTTAACAGATGGTCTATAATGGAGAATGTTCCATGTACACTTGAGTAGATTATGTATTCTACTATTGTTGAGTAATATTCTATAGATTTTTGTTAGATGTAGTTGTTTTATAATGTTTTACTTCCTTCCTGATATTCTGCCTTGTTGTTCTACTCATTATGGACAGTGGGGTATTAAAATCTGTTTTATTGAATTATTTATTTCTCCATTCAATACTGTCATATTTTGCCTCATGTACTTTGGGACTCTTTTGTTAAGTGCATACAATTGTTTATAATTGTTATGTCTTACAAATGAATTGCCCCTTTTATCACTATATTATCTCCCTCTTTATTTCTAGTTTAATTTTTTCTCTTAAAGTCTATTTTGCCTCATTAATATAGCCATTCCAATTCTCTTTTCGTTTACTATATCCATAATATTTCTTTTTTCATTCTTACCTTTCAATTTACTCATATTTTTGAACCTAAACTATGTCTTTTGTAGGCAGCATATAGTTAGACCATTTTTAAAAATTTATTTTGCCAATATCCATCTTTTGATTGGATTCTTTTGTCCACATACATTTAAGGTCATTACTGACAAAGTTGGATTTATGTCTGTCATCTCGGTATTTATTTTATGTCTTATGTTTTATTTTGTTTCTTTATTCCTCCATTTTTACCTTCTTTTAAAAAATAGACATTTTCTAGTATATCATTTAATTTTTTTATTATTTCTTTTACAGTATTTTTTGTTATTGGTTGCTCTGGAGATTACTGTTAATATCTTTAAAAAAACCTAGTTTGGATTAATAACAACTTGATTTCTGTCTTATACAACTTTGCTTCATTATAGCTTCATTTCCTCACTGCTTCATTGTGCTAATATTGTCACAAAAATTATAAAAATAGATTTTAGGCATTGAGCATTTAAAAATATCTTTAAATTTTGGTTTCTTTATTTGTAAAAATAGTTATAATAGTAGTTCTGATGTCAAAGTATAATCATTAATACTAAATGATGCAATCCATGTGATGCTAACACAACACAGTTCCTTGTCTGGACTCAACAAAAATGCTATATACAGTTGGTGATGTATGCTCCACTTTAAAAAATACCCAAAGTGAAGGGCCACTTAGTTGGCCACTTTTTGAAATACCCCAAGTGAAGAGAAATTCCTTGACTAATGGAGCTTTTGATCACGGTTAAGCAGCTTTGTTTTTACCTTCTTATTCAGATCCTTGTCTCCTTGTATTTTCTAAACATTGGTTCCAAACTAATCTCCTGGAAAAATGTAGATGAAGTTTTTCTGCCCCTTCTAACTGGCAATCCTTCATCTGGTTTCTCTAAACACCAATGATATTCAGTTCATCAGCTCTTCCACAATGGACACAGTCTCTGGACTTGCCTTCTCTTGATGGTGTTTTTCTATACTGATCACAGTTTTTAATGTCGCCTATAAATATGAAGCCTAAAACTAGTCCTATTATAAATATGGTTTAAACATGGACAAGTAAAAGATACTTATGAGATCTCATGGCCACCCAGCCCCATTTATAAGTATATAAATAGACACTTTATTTTGTAACCCTCGAAACTCCATGTGTTTGTTCTTTCTCTATCCCCACTTTATTCCATCAATTAAGACAAAACAAAACAAAACAAAACAAAACAAAAAGACCTTAGTGAATATTGAAAGTGTGTTTTGAGAACCTTGAGAGAAAGTCAGACGCTAGATATCCAAGTTAAAATTAGACAGCACTTGTTTCATTGAGGTATAAAGTTTATTAGTCATTCCCCCCACAGGCATAACTTATATTAATCCTGTTTGAAAGTTATTACTTTTCTTTCTCAAGATTTATTTAGACACAAAACATAGCTCTACAATTTTCTGTTTAGCCATGGAAATCTACACCGAAAAGCTCCCAATGCTTACTTTCTTTACAAATAGAAAAGGTGTTTATATTCAGTTATGTAATAGGAGTAAAAACTCTATGAGTTTCACCTACAAATGGAACTTCACATCCTACACTCTCTATCTGTACTCTTTCTTCTGCACCTTTTTCCATGGTTTATGGAAATCCTGGAATCCCGGAAATTCAAACAATATTGGTGAATTTCCTCACCTGGTCTCCCAACTCTCAGAGACCCTACTTGTCTCATGGTTTTATGAAAACATAAGTAGATGCACCTAACAACCACACACACTCAGAAAATAGTGAAGGGAGCCTATATTTTAGCTTTGTCAGGTAGTGATTTTTTTCTACCAGATTCTAAAATCATTGTGACTAGGGATCATTTTTAAAGTTCTAGAGGTTAAAAAAGTATCTGGGGGTAAAAAAGATATTAAAAAAAAAAATTATTGTTGACTAAGCCAAGAATGAAAAGCTGTGAGTGAAAACCAAGGACAGAAAAACAAAATCTGCAACAGTTAGAATTGGCTAAGAATAAAGGAAGGAATATGAGAGACAGTCTTTATAAGATTGCAAAACAATCTTTTAATTATCCTTCTTGAATTAAATAGAGGCTATATGGCATTAAGAATATAGTCTTTGTTGTTAAAAAGTCTTTAAATTTCAGCCTTGCCATTTTCTAGCAATTTGAACATGAGCATAGTAACATATTCAGTAAGGGGTAGCAATTATTATGTATAAAAAGGAATAATAAGGTAGTCCTTAATTTATAAAATGCCGTATAACAGAATTCAAATTTATTTCTTAAGTTCACTGAAACAATTCTATGTCATAATATACCTTTGCTTTTTATAATTACAACACTGGCATTTTGAGTAAATACAGAGCTTTGAAGCTAGCAGACAGAATATAGTAATCAACGTGATATTAGACAATAGATCAAACTAAAGCAATTATCTATATAATATATATATATATCTGTGAGGTAAGTATTCTAATACATGTAGCTTCAGGAATAGTCTATTAGCAAGATCTAGATTAATCTTACTTTAAATCTAACAAGTGCTTAGAGGCCATCTATTTTGTGAAATATATCACACAGACAGAAATGGATAGAGCAATACTATGTACCTGGTGCTATTTTTCTGGTTTGCTTACTCTGGGCCCATAACCTTGACTTAACCATTGGAAAGTATATGTATCTCATTCAAGGCACGTATCTGATAATATTTACAGTAACTACAGAGTTTTTTTAATTTGTGACTTTTTAAAAATGGCAAAAGAAATCCTATATTATGTAATAGAATGAACCCTAATTGTAGATGACAAATATAATTAATATACATTAGGGTCCTGATAAAATTTGTAATTTATTAAGAGACACAAAAGCCATTTTCTAAAATTTCATTATGGTTTTGTTTCTATACCTGTTCTTTTTGTTCTCTTGATTTATTTCTGCCTACTGAAGTGGTCTTGTCTCACTCTCTTCTGTACTGCGGTGTCACATTTGTGTATCTGGACTCTAATTCTCAGTGTCTACTAATGGATTTACTCAAAGTACAGCTTTATCACTTTTGCAAATCGTTAGAGATGATTGCTTTCTCCTGTAGGGTTTCTAGAGTTCTTGCTGTGTATTTTATATATTATCAAAGTGAATTTCCTTTCTTTGCTCACATGGCACCCTCTTTCTCTCTGTCCTAATGAGTGTGGTCTTTTTTATGTGCTGCCTTCTTTGCTGCACTGCACTTGGGACAGGTGTTTTGAACATTTCTTCCTGATCAGGGTCCAAGCTGCAGATGCATTTCTTTCTTTTTCTCAGAATTAATTCCTTTGTTAACACCATTATACATCTTCTATCCTAAATATAGCAGATCAGGGGATGCTCCTGTGAGAACGTTTTCTAATCGGTATTGTGAAAGCTGTACTCACATGGAGTAAGCCACCAAAGGCTAGATTATGCTGTTGTGCAAACAATCCCCAAATATCAGTGGTTTAAAATAATAAATGCAACATGTTCATCCTTGTTGACTGGGTACTGTGCTCATTCTGATCAGTGAGAGATAGAGGCTGACAGAGGCTCCATTTTAATATATAATTTTTATGCTTGCCAAATTAGGAAGGATACATAGCAAATTGTACACTGAGACTTAAAATTTCTGCTCTACAGTATTTCATGCCATTTCTACTCATATTTCATTGGCTAAAACTAGTCACTTGACCACAGTTGATATAAAGTGGCAAGGAAGTAGGATCCACCATGTGTCCAGAAGTGGGGAGACTCAGCAAAAATTACAACTTTATAGGAGATAAGAAATGTAAGCCCTCCTGAGGGGTAAGTAACATATTCAGGATCATCTAATCTTATTAATTAACTCAGCAACAATGATTAGATAGGATCTTAACTGAAAATTCATTATGGCACAGCTCATGTACTTCTCAACTGAAATGGGCCTGATAAAGGATCTGGATCAAATAGCCACGTGCTTCTTGAATGGTGAGCTGAAGAGAACAATGGCAACCTGAAACAATGGTTTAAACAATACACATACTCAAATAAGGTGCTGTGACCTTGGCTTGCTGGGAAATAAGCAGCAGATAAAGTAGTTTGCATATAATATCCAAAGATGAGTAGATCTTTCTGGGCAAAACTTGCAACTGTCTACAGTACACAGAGAGAGAAGCCAAGACACAACATACATTGCATAGAGCAGGTGGAGTGGATTATCACAGAATCATTCTTACATGAGTAGCAAGCATGGAAGGCCTCTTCCCTCCATGGCCTGCACTGGTCCCTCTACAGTAATCATAAACAAGTAGCATTTTCCCTCTGGGGGAAGGATCACAATTTAGAGAGATTTTTTTAAACACGTTTCCAGGAGCACATATTCCTCAAAATGATAAAGCATTTGAAAATATAATGTGAAAAGAGTGTAACCTTAATTAAAATGCTCTCCTGTTGCTAATTCTATAGTCAAAATGAAAAATTAGTAGCATTTTTTTTCCGTCACTTTTAATGATCTTTGGAATCTTTCCAGACTATTTTTTTTTTGGTACTCACTGATGATGATGAATCAGATTAGACTTGTTAAAGTAGAAATGTTTACACTTTCTAAGAAGCCTCATGTTTCCCTTTATATTGGATGTGACATGCTTGCTTTGTGACATATTCAGGTGGAATTGAATATAAACTTGAAATGTGTTTACTTTTACATTTATTACATAAGCTTTAAAGGAGTTTAGTATCCATGTGAGTGCATTTTCACATCAGTAAGAAGGAGATATTCCTATAAAATGTTACCTCTCCTGCTTGATTTGAAATCACACCTTTCAGAAGATCAATGTAAGTTCATATTATCAGTGGATCTTTTTCAAAAGTAGCCAGTTGAATTTTGCTAGGAATGAAGTCTTTCTAATTCACTTACTTACTGATTCCTAATTTTACATGAGCTTAAGTGTTTAAGTTTGAAGTGTTTATAGAAACTGGAGATTTTTTTTAATGGTACAAAGATTATTTAGATAAAAGTAGAGACATTTAAAATTATAATATACTCAAGTATATCATTTGTATCATACTTATTAATGTTTAAAATGCTCTGACAGCTTGCTGATTTTTCTAACAAAGTTAAACTGAACAATATTTATATCCATACATTCAAGTTTAGACAAGAAATAGTGGGAGGTCTGCTTTCCCTTTGTCTGAAAATTTCAGTGCTTATTTTCTTTATATGTTCATACAAAATGTACTTTATTTCAGATGAAGCAATTTTGTAATAGTTATGTGTAAAATGATTCCAGCTGGTTTATTTCAGAGTTTGCAGCACCAATTTTTTCTCTTCTTTCAAAAGCAGTTTAAGCACTCTTTCAGTGATCTATTTCTGGGTTACAAACTGCCCTAAAACTTAGTGTCTTAAGAAAACTATTTTATTACTCATTATTCTGCGGGTCAGGAATTCAGGCAGAGCTCAGCAGGGGGTGGCTTGTCTCTGCTTCACCTGGTTTTGGCTGGGTGGCTCACCTGGAGGCTGGAGGGTCCAGGAGGGCCTCCCTAACGTATCTAGGACCTTCGTTCGTTTCCATGTGTCTTGTCTTTTCATGTGGTCATCCTTCATTTAGTTGTCTTGCCCGAGTTTCTTTACATGAAAAGTGAATTCTGAAGAAACAAATGCAAAAGTTGTAAGAGTTTTTAAGACACAGGCCATAGTTGCACAGGGTTACTCCTACCATATCCTACTGGGCAACCAAGTTATGAGGACAGCCTAGGTCCCAGGAGGGTGAAAATAGACTTTATACCTCCATGGGAGGAGTGGCATTGTCACATTGCAAAAGGGCATGTGAGAAAGGAGGGGTTGTTGGAGCCATTTTGGGAAACAGTATGTAGTTGACCCTCTGTCATCGTGGGTTCTGCATCCACAAATTCAACCAGCCACAAATTGAAATATTCAAAAGAAAGAGAGTTATGTTGTTGCTGTTGTGTACCATGTAGTTAAGCCCATGATGGTTGCATTATCCTGAACATGTACAGACTTTTTTCCTTGTCATTATTTCCTAAATAATTATTTACATAGCATTACATTGTATTGCATATTAAAAGCAATCTAGAGATGATTTCAAGTATATGAGAGGATTGCATAAGTTACATGAAACAACTGTGCAGTTTTATAAAGCAGAGTTGAGTATCCATGGATTTTGGTATCTGCGCAGGGTCCTGGAACCAGTTCCTCCATAGGTATCAGGGATGACTGTATAACAAACACAAATGGATAAATTACATTTCTAAGGCTGCTACTATATGTTCCTTTGCCCAAATCATAATCTAGTAGTTTATTGTATGAAAGTCTGTATCACTGTATTTCTGTTTGGGAGCTATCAAATGTCTCATGTCTCAGTAAATTGAAATAAATAGTTCATTATCCTGTTTTTCAAATCTCTGGCAGTTTGATGTGATTTGGAATATGCTTCACAAAATGGATGAGTTTGGGGACATCATTAGCAGTATCAGAGACATTCATTCTTCAAACATGTCTTGAGTACTCACTGTGGTTGAGTACAATTCTAGGCATTGGATATGCAAATAAAGATGGATAACTAATAGTTTTTATTTCATGTTATTTGATTTACTGGTCATAACTTTTCTCTCCCTGAATTGATTCTATGCATTCGCAGCCTGGTCATGGATCCTAGGAGTGGACTGTACAGGGGTGTTCAGTAGAGCCAACTACCAGATGACTCACAGATCTGTGAGAAACATGGTTATTGTATGCCTTTGACATTTTTTGATTGTTTTCTATATACAAAAGATACTTGAAACAAGTTAATTGCATCGTTTAGGGAAGGAAGACACATAGACAGACAACTGTACTATAATGTACTATAAGCAGCAATGGAAATCTCCATGGAGGGGCACCTATCCCATTTTTGGGGGCATGTATGTTGGTTTTGGTAGAGCATGAGGAAGTTATACTAGAAGAAGGTAACATAAAGCTGAGGCTTAATAGTACAAGAAGGGATATGTAAAAGCTAACCGAATAGGAGAAAGCATTACAAGCCAAATGTCAGTGTGAACAAAGGCCGAGGGGTAAGCTGCAACGAAGAAAGCTATAATAGCAGATCATTGTTCCTGGAAGTTTAGTAAGTTAATCAGTCCTGATTAACCGAGAGACTCAACCCCTTAAGTTGGCTTTGCCTTAGGTTCCAATTCTAAGAGATTTCTAGCCTGATAATAACTAGGATTGACTTGAATTTTGTTACTCTGGCTAAACATTTTAGAGTACATGCACTACTGAAATTAATATGAGCACAGTTTCATTGTTTCTGCCTTTACAAATAATGAAATTACATTTCACTTATAGATTTCAATTGCACAGCCGTAAAAAGCACAGACGGTAATTGTAGACATGATTCAAAAGAGGAAAATGGTCATTTGAAAATGAACAAGAAGTAATATTGACCTGGCCTCGGATTTTATATAAAATTACAAATAGTCCTCCTTTTAAATAGTAGCTTTAAAAACATTTATAAGAAAATTACATTAGATATCATTATAAAATTATTCCAATAGAGAATAATTTTTAGAACTATGGGTAATGTGTTTGTTTCATAAGCAAAATTTTCTTTTTTTCTCCTCAAGTAAAATTTTCATACTATGACTTTTTTTTAAAGCCAGGGTTACCTTTATGCAGAGTTATAGTTCAACAGGTGACTCCTATTTTAATCCGAATTTTAGAACTGAGGGTACCTTTAAACATTTTTTATTGATTATTTAGACCTTAGTTATTTTTCTGGTTCTGCCCTTTACTCTCTATGAGAACTTGGGCAAGTTTCCAATTCTCTCCATATCTCACTGTTTTTACCAGTAAAATGGGGAAATAATTCTTACTGTATATGGAGCTCTAGTAGCGATTAAATGAGATCTTACAGCACTCTATGTAACATGCAGCAAGCACTCCAAAAAAAAGTTAGCTACTGTTAGTTTTATAATAGTGATAACATAATAAATAATTACTGTTGTTACTTAATCTTATGGGTGAAGAAACAAGAGACCAAGAGAGTTTAAAGGACTTGGGCAAGATGTGTGCTTAGCAGCTTCAGAACCTGAAAGAGATGTTTGGTTATTGACTTTCACACCAGTGCTTTGCCCAGAAGAAGGCCGGTCCTTGCACGAAGTTTTCAAGGATTCATAATGAAAGTGAAGAATGATTCTGGAAACCACTGCACTGGTGAAACTGCATTAAATAGGAAGGACATAGATTGCTAACTGTAAATATCAAAAGGGTGGATAATTGTCCTCTAACACATATGTATAATATACATTATATATATTTATATAATCAAATACAAACATATTAATTCAAACAATTACATTAAAATTAAACTTTTCATTCAGGGAACTCTTCGTTTATGATAAATAATTTCACTTGTAGTTTCAAAGCTTTTGGTAAAATTTCAATAAAAGAGGTAGAAAAGTTTTACATGAAATTATTGGACCACTTACTAGGGATAAACAAAAAGGGCTGCTATTCAATTTAAAGAATATAACTGTTGGCACTTTCAGTTTTATCCAAATGACTGCATACTTCAATTTCAAGTTCTACTTCAATTTCATTAGAAAAGTAAAATTAGAAAAGCTAAACATTAAATCTTATAAAGAAATATAATTTGATTTAATGTCATTAGAAGCCAGTGCAAAGTAGAGGAGACTATAGAGCTGGCTTAACTGCTTCTGTGCTGAATAAAACATCAGCCCTTAAACCATTCACCTACATGCTCCCTGCTGTACCTGTTGAAGCTCACTTTTACTCATTAGCTCAGTTATTTCATGCTATACCATTTTAGGGACACATATGTTTCCTATTAGCAATAATGAATTAATGGGAGATGTGTGGTAATATGATAGCAAAATTCAGTAAAAATTCTATTTGAACTTAATTCTGTGGGATATGAGCATAACCCACAAAGGAGTACTCTGATCTACAGTGAAGAATAATTTGCCTACTGCTCTGGTTTGCAATTAATGAAAAGTCCTCAGGAAATCCCAATTTCTGATTAAAGAGAGTTGATTATGATTAATGTATCCAAATTAACTGCCAAAAAGGAAGCCACCTCATAATTATCTACATTATTCCTCCAATTTTAAATTCCTAAGGCTACTCATATCTGTGCCTTTTCTTTAATCCTTAAAGATGTATATTTTGTTTTTAACTTTTGATTAGCATGACAATGGTTGTCCTTTGTTTCTGCATGTAGAAAATATTCAGGGTCTTATGAATTTTCTTTCCACCCCTCTCTATCCTTCTGTGAAAATAATATCGCTGGTGTTTCAGGAAGTTTCCATAAACTCAAGATGTCAACTTTATGATCTTAGAAATACTGCCTCACTTCCGAGTACTTACTCTTAGCCATTGTGTTGTGGCCCCTTCCATGTCACTTGGTTGAACTTTGGGAAGGCAAAAGACATTTCAGGCAGATATGGCATGGGGGGCTACTAATTTCATTTTTCAAGCTGGTTCCTTAAGTAAATAAGTAAGTAAATTCTTGCTGATCAAATTTTTGTAATATTATAAGTTTTTGCATTTTTAAGGGTATTTGCAAATATTTTTGTGGGAAATTTAGAAATGTTGCATCAAGGTCTCTTAATTGGATGCCATCTTAAACTGGAAGTCTTCCAAGTACAGTGTGTATGTTAGAAAGTATCTACATATATATTTTAAAAGCAGCAAGAGGGTGTTATAATTTTTAAACTATTTTAATTTTTAAGTTAGGAATTAGTCAAAAGGATGAATATTCACTTCTTCAAACAATTCAATTGGTTTACAGAATACTTTCCTCCTACAGGAATTTCTTTCAATGCTTCAGTTGTATTTTGATATTAACATATTTCACACATTACTTGGGATTACAGTAGGAAATTTGAAAACACAGACAAATAAAAAGAAAATTCAATCAAGATCTCATGATTTAGGCATAAGTACTATTAATAATTTGGCACTTGTCACATACCCTTTTGTAGTTTAAAAAATGCATACATATATCTTTTATTCTAAAATAAGATTATTTTAGAATATTGCTTTGTAGCCTACATTTTAAAATTTAACAGTATATATGGATTTTTTCATAACATTTTAAAAAATCAATATTTTTATTTTAGTATGTGTATAGTATTTTGTTGCATAAAAGTACCATTATTTAGATTGAGTCCATTGTTTTTGCAATTATAAGTAAAATTGAAAAGGACATCACTGTAGCTAAACCTTCATGTAATTAATCTTTTTTTTGGAAATGTTTATACATTTAATTTCTAGGTTGAAAGATATGCTTTTGAAATAATTATAATTTAAAATGCTTTTGAAAAAGAATGTTCCAATGTGTACCATTAAGAGTAGTATATGAGAGTCTCCATTTCTTAATAACCTCACTAATAACGGAGAATATTTCTAGTATTGGACAATTTCATAGGTTTGACATCTCGTTGTTTTAATTATTATTCATTTGGTTATAGTTTTTAAAGAAGTGTATTGATCATTTGTATATTTTTCTAAAATTTCTTTTATTGTCATTGACTTTATTTTTTCCACTTTAGTATTTATCATTTTTAAAAATTATTTTGTAAGAGGACTTTACTTTCCCTTTGTCTTTTATAAATACTGTAAATATGTTTTCAGTTTGATGTTTATTTCTAACCTCTGTTTCTATTGTTTCTGCCACCATTTTTTAAAAATATTTCCATACTCACATCTACCAACTGCTCCCAGATATCTTCAAATTTCATTATACCCAAATGTTCTTCCAAACTTAGTTTTATCTACTTCATTCCAAAACTTAATCTAAGCCATGATGCAGAGTGTGCAACTTGCAAATGTAAGTAGTCTGAGAGATTCTGTACTTCAAAGGCACAAGGAAGTGGTACATATGAAAAAGTGTAAGAAAGAGGTGTCATTTCTTTGCATTTGCATGACCTTTTACAGAACACTTTTCAAGGACAGGGAATCTAAAATCTTTAGCATTAGTCAGTTGATGAAAACTGTAAACTTAAATGTGAATTCTAAGTGTTCATAACTAGAGAAACTAAAAATGTTATGTCACTTGGATTAGGAGATCTGACACCAGAAAGTAGTCATTAAAATGGAAATTGTGTCACACGTGTGCAGTGTGACACACCAAGAGAATGTATCATGAAGAAAGCACGTCCGAACAGAAGCAGGATAGAAGCTTTGACAGACTTTCTACCCATTCGCTGAAGTGAGTCTGAACAAAATGTTAACAGGAGGCCTATTGAGTATAATATATTAAACCCACTGTATTCATAATCATATTTATATTTACTAATTTGTAAACTATATTGTTTTTATTCTAGAACAAATATCCAGTGATTCTTCACAAATTATTTTATTTTTTATTAATATTGAATTGAAGAATGCTTCTGAGTATGTTACATTCTCAATACCTAGGGAAGACCCTACCCTGTTATTGGAACATGGATTTCGGTCCCCAGAGTTTGCTAAATCAGTAAGAAGTACCAATTACAGAAAGGTGACTTGATGAAGTATATTCCTGCTTAGGTGTGCTCTATAGGGCACAAGCACAAAATTAAGTGCCTCAGGAAGAAATGTAAACTGTTTCATGCATGCTCATACACTTTTTATTTTGTGTATTATGATATGGAGATACATCATTAGATTATCACTAAAATGCTGAAGACTGTCAGAAACAGCTAAAGTATACCCTGAAGATATGATTCTGTCACTTGACAAGGTACTTGTTATTCTGTCCCCAGAATTGCCATTATTTTCAAAATCTTAGAACTCAATCTGATATTGATTACTTCTCAAAAAAATGGATAGTCTAAATAAATAAATAAATAAATAAATAAATCCACTAAAATTAATGAGATGATAATGAATAATGGGTAATTTCAAAGTCTACTTTGTAATTTATTTGTTGAATCAATGTTACATGTTATCAAAAAAAACCTAGAAACATCTACCTAATGTAGCCACCTATTTCTCCTGATTTTCTCTTTTTGTTTAGAGAAGGAAAATGTCAATGAATAAACATCTGTAGCTTCATCAACAAGTCATTGTCACTAAAACTTATTGAAGAGGACATTCAGGAACATCTCTTTGCCTCTCATCTGTAAAAATGGGAATAATAATACCAACCTTATAGGATTGTAATGAGGGTGAAAATGTTTGTAGTGGTGACTGATTCTTAGCAAGTATCAGTAATATTAGTTATTTTGTCATCGTTATCATCATCAGCAGCATTGCCTTTACGTGGGTTCTTCATGAAGCAGACCTGAAACAAAGGGTTAGGGCAAGTGTGTGATCCCAGAGATCCAGGTGAATGATGGGGCAAGGAAGCACAAATAAGAGGCAATGCAAAATACCTTAGCAAGTTGGCTATTGTTATAGGTGATTGGTTTATCGATCCTACAGAACCACCTGGGAAGCAGTATAAACTATGCCTTGGAATCTCCTGTAGGCAGGGGAGTAAAAAGAGAGCCTATGTCTATTGGCTTCCATCCTTGATTGGTTAATATGTGGCCCCATGGAACGTTAACCCCGGATACCTCCAGGTTGTGCAGATACGGGCAGCAAGCAGATTTTAGTGGGGTTCTACCCAACAAAACCCTGTATAAGTAGGGAGGAGACATACAGTACAGACCTATGACAAAGATCTGTCACTGTAGGAGGGTGGACAGAGCTTATGCAGGACTGTTGAGGCCCAGGGGTTGGAATAAGCCAGGCAAGGCCAAGAAAATTCTTCATGGTTCCTAGGAAGTAGTTGATATCATCATTGCCATCTTCATCATCATCACCGTCATATGTTAGCCATCCCCTACCTCTAGTTAATAGAATCTACCATTGTTTACAGAAAGAATTACAGTGGATGAATGGCCAAATTGGCTTAGGTCAGTTTTTAATATACCTTTTAACAAAGCAAATCGCTTTCAATTATATACCCTTATAAACATCTGGATAATCCTGTTTGTTCTTATTTTTCAAGTTGACATTCTTATCTGTTCTTTCTCAGAGCCACCATTTTGGTGTTAGAATTTATTATGTCATACCTCAAATATCTTTATCCTTCTTGAGTTCTCTCTTTGCTCATAGTGCCTCTGATAGTCAGTTTCAACATACTGTTACCTAATTGCATTTTATAAAATGCAAATTTCATCCTGTTAGTCTTCCACTCCAAACTCTATCTCCAGGTAAACAAAATATGACTATCCACAATACGGTCTTAATCTACTTACCAGCCTAGCTGGCTCTTCTGGTTAAGCAAAGCAGTATACCCTTTGCTATCTGAACAACATTTGAACTTTTCTCCCCAGAAGCTCTGGTGTATGCTGTTCCATCTGTCACATGATCTCTGGTTCTTTGAGGAACTAAATTCTATCTTCTTTGGACATCTCAGATATTGCCTTGTTCACAAAATATCTGAAGTTTCTCCTGGGCAGACTTTTGCATTTCGATCTAGAAAAATCTGTAAACTGCTCAAAACACTTATTATTGGTACCATTTATTTAACAATTACAGACATACTGATTTATGGCATATCTTCTGTTATTATCTGAGCTATTATTTTAATAGTTGTTCTTATCATGAAAGTTAATGAATTTAGGTCTTTTGTCTTCACAGGCAGGGCCTATGACACTTTTCTCAGTGACTCTCAACACAGCACAGTGCGTATGTGCAGAATTTGATGTCTGTGGGTTTCAGGGTTTCTCAACCCCCGCACAATTGACATTTTTTTTTTTAAGGCCAGGCAACCCTTGATTGACCTCACAGGTTGCAAGGACCTTGTCAGTTTATAATCCCTTACTTTTTAATTTTTTACGCCTATAGCACTTGGTCTTCCTAGGTGGTCTCCCATCCAAGTACTAACCAGGCCCAACTCTGCTTAGCTTCCGAGATCAGATGGGATCAGGCACGGTCAGGGTAGCATGGCTGTAAACACACTGACATTTCGTATTGCATAATTCTTTGTCATGGAGGGCTGTCTTGTGCATTACAGGATGTTTAGAAACATCCTTGGTCTCTGCATATGGTATCCAGTAGCACTTCTCAGTTTATGACGGCCCAAAATATCTCCACATGTTGCCAAATGCCCCGGGGGGATTCACCCTCACTGAGAACCAGTGGGTTACATGAAAAAAAAAAATAGTGAAATTCAGCATTTAATGAAGGGTTTGTCCAAGAAAAGCACTTAGAAGCAATTTATTCCACTTAGATGTGGGTTGACTATACTTCTCTTAGATTTTATCAGAAAAGCGTCCTTGCTTTCTTTAATCACCTACACTACACAAGATCGAATAGTTGTCATTTCTCTGCCTTCTCCAGGCCCTCTGTCTCTCTGGGTTACCTAAGTCTTCTTCATCAAGCTACATTTCTTCCTGATTAAAACTCCCTATCATCTATGTAAAACTGTTCATTAGCAGCTGTTTTTAAAACTGGCTTGGGTGAGAATATAAAACTAATGTTTAGTTGTATCTGTTGTTCCTCACATCTAATCAATCACCAGTGTCAGCAATTTTATTTTCTAAATATCTTTCATATGCTGTAAAAGTTTTCCTCAATAGTCATATTTCAAATTAATATGATTAAATAATATAAGATCATAGACAATTGGAGCTAAAAGTTTAGAAATCAGTGAAGATTTTACAGAAGGGGAAACAACCTCACATTTCCCAAGTTATTGCATTGTTAAGGTTATGCTCTGGCAGGAATAGTTCTTGAGATCAAGTTTTCTGATTCCTAGTTCAACAGTCTTAAGCTATGATTTGTCTCAGGTGGTGTGATTTACAGTTCTTAGGAAGAAGCAGGACCCACAGTAGCTGGAGAGACTGCATAGAGCTGGAGGCAGAGGAACAACATGGCAGAAAACATGAGGATAGTAGTTTTATTTTTTTTCATTTTAATACTAAAGAAAATTTGCTTTAATAGTGTTTTGTACCTGAATTTTCTGGAGTGTCTCCAGCTGAGAGAATAAAATGACAGTTTACCGAAGTCAGGTTTCAAAATAGTATATCAGCCACTAGCATCTTTTCTTTGTATTGTTTATAGTAAACCACTCATCTTTATTCTCACTCTATTCTACTTCTTCCAATCAGCCGTGCTCCCTCCCTCCATGTCTCTCTCTCTCTCTCTTTCTCTCTGTCTCTGTTTCTCTTCCCCATCTCCTTCTTAGTTACATTTACCCATTTTAATTAACCCTCAATTAGATTAAGGGTCATTTTCTAGTTTTAAAAAGATCACTTAATATAGTTTGGGTTAAGACTGGTCTGTGGACTTGGGTTATCCTAAGTAGCTACTAGAGTGTCTCCTGGACAGAATATCACCTAATGCAAAATTTCTCTTTCATCTAAATCTATTCTCCAAAGTTTTTGATTTATATCCCTATCAATAAGAAATATTTGAGCAAATGAGTACCTTGTGATATAAATATATTTATTTATGTCAGTAACATGTACCTTATAAGTCTGAATATTAATAAAGCTTGATCACTGACTTTTGGATATATGTTAGAAGTTGTAATATGTTCTTTGCATACCTCCATAGCCTCTCTTGCTTATCTTATGGGGTATGTGTACTCCACACTTTAGCCCACTGCCAAGAAAACAACTTGTATTTATTTATAAGCCGATGTACTTTTACCACTGCAGTTTAGTTGTTAAATTTTCTTCAAACAATACTGTGTCTAGAATGATAAGGAGAATGCCCATGTAATGTCCTGTTTTCACTTCTTTACTGCTTATTGACATACTTGACATAACTTACCAGATGATTCTAGCATGGAGGTGAAATTATGTAGAGGGTTTGAGTAAAATCTTATCATTCTGAGTTGCTTCAGAATAAACTCATTGTTTTTCTTAAACATTCATGGACCAATTAGAAATGGCAGAACTTTTTAAATGTTCGTAACAATATTTTAGAACCTCTGTTTCTATTAATACCATTAGGGAGCAACATTCTCATTAGACACATTTTTGTGGCTGGTAGGGCTGGAAAGATTGTAGCATAATGATTTTCAGACTTGCAGCATCCATCAGTCAAGAATAAGAGAGAGAGAAAGAGAGAGAGAGATGAGAGAGAGAGAGAGAGAGAGAGAGAGAGAGAGTGCAAAGATACAAAAGGATACTTACTACAACATGTGTTTCAGATTTTAAAGACAATTAGCTGGAGACCTCAAACTTTCTCATTCAGCACACACAATAAAAAATAATGCTTTGTATTAGGTAAGCATTTTATGATTTATGAAAAAAAAAAAACTGAATTGTTTTATTTGATGTTTATACCAATCCTGTGAGGTAGCCAGGAATTATTTTCTCATTTTTTTTTCATTCAAAAGAATTGATAAAGAGGAGATAAATGACTTAAAGTTCATCCAGAAATCTGGGTGGAACAAACTAAATCTAGGGCTCCAGTGCTCCGAGCCTGTCTTTCTTTAAAAAAAATTGTTTTTGTTTGGTGGACCTTTAACGATTTAGTTGTCTATTTATGTAAATAAGATTTTCATGATGTTAATTATAATCGCGAGAAAACATTCTTAACATAAAACTATTCTGTAACCCAAGTGGAATAAATATTATTTGTAAGTTTGGGGGCTCAGCTGATTCTTCATTCTGAGGATCAGAGAGTTGGAAGGAAACTCTCACTATTATTCCTTTGAGCTCTCTTAGATTCTGGTTAAACCTATTTGCCTATCCAGTTCTTTAAACTCTCTTGGAATGAAAACATGCAGATTTACTTATAATCTTTTTGCATTTTATAACAATAGAATATGAATTTAAATGTACCATTTTGGCAAAATTTCTTCAACAGAACAATGACATTATAGCATGTAACAAATAATTTAGAGTGTGAAATTGAATAGGAAAGTCTTACATTACCAAAAACTCAGGATAGTATTCTGGCTGGCTTCCTAACTTGCCTGCCTTTACAAAGGTAGAATCTTCTCCTGAATAAAATTCCTAATTCACGATCTACCTCAGACAGGGTGGCAAGTGCATATAATCACTAGAAAAATTATTATTTACTAGTATTCATTTAGAATTGCTTTAATCCTTAAATCTTCTAATCTTTAGTAATAATCTATTATTTTCTACATCATCATCTGGAATATCTATTTACTATATATGTGTTATCCTTTATTAGGGAGATCAAATAATTTAAATTCCTTCTTCACTAATTATAGAAATGGCAAACACATTAAATTTTTTTTCAGAATGCATAAAGTATGTCTGTCAATTTTTCGTGAGTTTTATTTATTATCCAGTGATGCTGATTAGAATATACTGTAGGTGCTGGTCTAATTCATAGATGTGAGAACTATGTAAATGGGGAAGTCTTCTGGTAGAATGATCTGGGAAGAAGCTGAATTTCAACAGAGTCCTGAAAACTCATCAGCATTTTCTTAAGTCAAAATTTGATGAGCAACAACTTGAGGTGAAAGCATGAACATGAGAGAGTAGATGAATCAGGGGTAACAAGTAGTTTTACTTAATTTTCTCTTCTAAATAATACTTTAAACTCCTTAAAATAGGCCTAGGTATCTATCTCTAGCTTTGTAACCACACAAAATGTTCCTTTGTATTACCTTTATAAACTATTCATTATGTAAACTATCACCCTTAATTCTTAAGGAAAGAAAATATGAATTGTCCCTATTATTAGGGACAATTGTGGGGCTGCTACAAAGCCCCACAAGTCTGTGTTCTTGTGCAAACCTGAGAACTATTTCTATTGAAAGAAAATGTTCCCTTCTACTTAATCTCCTTCTAGTAGAATTGATGCCATGACTCCTTGAACTGCCTGGTCATTTGGTTTTATAAATACAGGCTTAAATGTTTTCAGATATCATCCCTATAAACTAAAACCCATGTTACATTTTACAAGCTATTTTTACTATATACCATATTCTATTTTCTATTTACCATATTATTATGTTAAAGTTCTGCAATTATTTCTTTTGAAACTGTTGAATACTATGTATTTATACTTCCTTTGGGAAGAAATGATTGGTTTTTAAATCACAAACACATTTCCACTGTTAAAAATATAAATGGAACCAGATTTGTTGTCTGGATTTTATTGGGGAAATGTGAAAACAACGTTTTTACAGTGTGCCAGTTCATGGAGTAGATAGCAAAACTCCTGTGACTTATTGCTACCTGGCCACAGCAGAGGTCTTCAGGATGCAGCAGAATCACTGTGTGGTCTTGGGGTGCACTTGAAAGATGAGAGGCTTCCTCATCAAGGGTTCAACCAGGGCAATCAGTGGTTAGAGAAGAGTTTGAGGTTCTATACTTTTTGGGTTTAGGTAATATCAGAGGAGAGGAAGGTGGGAGAATTTCAGAAAGGTAGGTGGATAGGTCCTCCCGATATATGAACAGTTACCATAAGAGCACTAGTCATAAGGACTGAGAAAGCCCAGCCTGAGGAAGCATTTTTCTCTTTATTCAATTTGCAGCCTACTCATAGGCAGGTCCCTGATATGGCAGGTCTCATTTTATCACTCATCGAATGTGATTTGTTAGCAATAACTAACTAATGTGATTGTGACAGGGACTGAGCAGAAAAAAAATGTTCGCAGTTTTTGGTAAATTTGCGGTATTTGGTAAATATAGCACAGGTCTTCCATGAATGGAAAGCATCCTTGTTTAGGTTCAGCTGTGTAAAGAAAGTTCACTACTGCCTTCTGACTACATTAAAAATTGATGCCTGGTAAGGCGTATGGTGAGGAAAAAAACAAAGATCTTTGGTTCTATCTTCCATGCCTCAAACTGAAGGATGAGAAAATTCTGGGTACTTGTATTTCACTTTCTTCTTAGTTTGAAGTCCAGTTCTGAAGAACAAAGTCTCCAGCAGGTTTTTTTGTGGTATTCATTTAGGGTCAGGGTGACCTTGTTCTCAGAGAGCTTCTGACGTATTCCATTTGACACTCCTTCCTCTGCTTTGCTGTCTGTCACCTGCCAGGAAAAGCTCTGCCTCCCCACCAAGGCAGGACCTTGAGTTTCGACCCAAGAGGATGACAGTCGGCAGCTGCTATCAAGACAAGCCAATTGCCTGCTTTGCAGAAGCTTGTCAGTAACCCCAACAAGAAAAGACTGGTCCGGAAACAACTTGCACTTGGCATGGGCTGATTATAGGAGTCATATCTCTGGAGGATTTCAATAACTTTGAAGTTCCCCACAAGAATGGTTTTTCATTCATTAGTGCAAAACAAATTACAATATATGATACTCAGAAAGCAAAATACTGAGAAAGCAAAACAGGTAAATGTGTGAAACACGTCTGGGAAAAAGCTCTTTTTCTTTTATAGCATGTATAAACATCTTCCACTTGGCAAATTGTGTTTCGTTAAAAATAGCATAGAATCACGTAATAGGAAATGAGAAAACATAGAGGAAAGTACTCTAACATGCTTTCGGAAAGTTATGAATTAAATTTTACCTCTAAGCTTAATCTGAAAATAGTTGCTTTTTACTGATGAAAAGTCATTATATTTGTTTATCCAAACTTTTTTTTTTTTTTTTAAATAAAGCTATCTCTAAAGGAAGTTCAAACAAAGTTTTGGCAGGAGGCAGTTGTTCCACTTTATTGTTCTATTTCTCAGAATGTGTTGTTTTTCAATTAGAATGTCAACAAAAATACTTTTAGAACTTTAAGTCAGTCCTTTTCTGCCGTCTCTATAACAATTTTTCGCTGCCTTTTTTAGTTATCATGAATGTAAATTTTTATTGATTTAAAAGGTTTTTGTTATGGGGAATTTTAAACATAAAAAGAGGAGAGAGGGCAGCAGAATGAGTCTGCATCACCACCTTTGAAGTTCTTCATGAACTCCTCTTCATCTGCAGCCATCACTTCCACTTCTCTCTACTGGATTATTTTAAAACCATCACCAAGTGTAATATATACTTTGTATTTATTTCAGTATATATCTGTAAAAGATAAAGACTATTTAATGCAGTGGTAACATAATTAGCACACCTAAAATATTAATTATATTCTAAATATCAAATATCCATTCAGTGTATAAATTTTCCCAGTTGTCTTATAATTTTTAAATTGATATGCCTGAAGATGGAAACTTCTAGGTATGTTAGGTAGTTAGTCAGGCATAAGCAACAGGAGCTAAAGCCTTGCTCTGTAACCATAGAAATTTCCCTCGAAGACCGTTCCTTAAGGACCTCCCAGAAATACCACCCTTTAAGGGTTATAAATTAGCCCAAATCCTAGAGCACAAATGCCATAAAAGCTGCTGGCTAAACCAGCTACAAACACATGCTCAGAAAGTACTGCCCGTAACTTCAGCCTCACTATACCATCATTATCATCTCATGACTATGCCTGGAAGTTCTAATTATAACAGACTGAATTCCGGGTAAGCACCTGCGCAGTAGGCAAAGTTATATAGCAGCCAACTGTCAGTCAAGGTGACCTCAGATACGGATCATCTAGGACCCATCACAGCCCAAATATAAACAGACCTTCCCATTTCTGCATTGTTACAGCTCTCCTGGCTGAAAACTCATCCTTCCCTTTGGGGTGTACTATCTTATATCTTTACCTCCTAAATTTCACAGGGCTGCAGCCTTCCTTAGCACGGCCTGTCTCCTTCTAAAATGTACTTTCAATAAACCTTACTTTTTCTCACAAAATAAATAAATAAAGTGAAGTGCCTGAATCAGTGTTTAGACAAGGTCCACACATTGTGTTTGTGGAGATGTACTCTGCTCTGTCTCGTCAGTCTTTTAATCTTTAGGTTTGCTTGCTCTCTGTCTCTTTTTCCCTTAGAGTTTATTTTTTGAAGACACTGATCGCATTGTCCTTTGGAGTTTGCCACATGCTAGATAATATTAATTGTGTCCCTGTTGGATCACATAAGTTCCTCTGTCTCCTATAATTCTTGAAAATTTTTAGTTGTATCTAGAGGCTCGATTTGATTCAGATTTGATTTTCTGGCAAGATCACTTCAGAGGTGGTGTTGTATACTTATATCACACACAGGAGGCGCATAATTCCCATGGTTTCTCTGCGTTATTAGCAGTCATTGATAATCATTTCTTAGACTCATTTTAGATGGACAGTCTTCTAATTCCACCAATTATTCTTTATTTCTGGTTATGTATTGAAGGTAGACACATAGAGATATTCAAGATAGAGGTATATGAATCCCTTTATATATCTCATTATACTGAATATATATCCAGCATATATAGAGATAGAGATATATGAAGGGATTTGTTAGAGTGATTTGATCTTATGTAGTTGTAAGAGCTGTTCAAACAGTCTCTGAAAAGCTGTTATCTTTGTGTTTTACATTGAAGCTTGAAGTCCATGGCTCAGGCAGTTGGAAAGGAAAGAAGGATGCAAAGTGGAGGAGAGCAAGAACAGCATATACTAGAATATATAAGCATGATCAGTGAGTTCATGGTGCCTTTGACCTTGATGGTATGACTCTCTTGAAGAAACCAGTTTTTTTTTTTTTTTTTTTTGTCAGAGAGGTGTACTCACATGGTTGGTCCTGGGATTAAAAAAGCTAAAGGCTATGCTAGGAGAAAGTGGAGCAATTGCAGGTCTGACTTTTGTCTCATGTCAACGAGGAGAACCGGCAGATAAATGAAAATAGATGAGAATTACAAAATGGCTGCTGCTTTACTTTTGTCCTCTAAATCTTCTATAAGAATCTCTCTTGAGACCCAACCTAACCAGAAACATATAGTAAAGAAATTCTGGGAAATACAGTTTAGTCTAGCCATGTTGATACATGACAAAACTACAACATCCAAATTGGAATGTTTAGTAGATAGTTGGATATATGAGTGTGGAACTTGGGAAAAATAAATGAGGAAGTTGTTAGTTACATAGATGATTTTTAAAGGCTTGAGACTGAGTGTAATTACCCAGGGAATGAGATTAGGAAGAGAAGGGAATAGGTCTAAGGATTTATGCCTGGTGCTTTCCAATTTTAGGAGACTGGTGAGAAGAGGAAGTATAAGAATGAACAGTGAGACACATGATGAGTGGAGTAGCAGGAAAACCGAGAGAGCAGGGTATCCTAGAAGCTTCATGAAGAAAGTATTTTGAGGAGGGAGAGACCAATTGCATCAAATCTTGCTGATAGAACAAATATGATGAAGACTGAGCATTGAATTTCTAATAACCTAAGGAGAGTATATAAAGAGATCCAAGACTAGTCAAGTGGATCCAAGTAGTTACTTTCACCTTAAGAGGTTGAGCAGAAGAAGAAGGCTGGGAAGGTGTGACAGGTGAGGGAAGAGGAAAATCAGAGAAGAATGTAATTCAAGAAGAAATGGCAGTGAAGAAATACACACAATTTCTTGGTGGTGTGCTAGTTTTGATCTTCCTGAAAGCAGAGCCCAAGACTAACACTTGGGTGCATGTAGTTTATTTTTAGGAGTTGACCTCATGAAACTGAATTGATGGAGTGAGGAGAAAGACAAGAAATGGGAAGAAATTAATAAAATGTATTCTGTGCTGGTTATCACTCCAAGGCTTCTCGTAGAAAGCTCTTTAGAATTTTTCCTCCAAATAAATGGAGATGCTCTAGAATTTTGCCCTGATTAGTTAAGAATTGTCACCAGATGGGGTATTACTTTGCTAGGGCTACTCATAATACAGTACCACAGACTGGAAGGCTTAACCAACAGAAATTAATTTTTTCACAGTTCTGAAGGCTAGAAATCTGAGATCAAGGTGTAGATAGCATTAGTTCCTGCTGAGGGCCTTGAGGGAAGGATCTGTTCCAAGCCTCTCTTCTTGGCTTGTGGATGGCTGCCTTCTCCCTGTGTCCTTACAACATCTTCCCTTCATACATGTCTGTGTCCAAATTTACTTTTCTCATAAGGACACCAGTCCTATTGAATAAGGGCCCATTCTGATGACCTCGTTTTAACTTGATTATCTCTATGAAGATCCTGTTTCCAAATACAGTCAGATTCTGAGATATTGAGGGTTAGAACTTTAACATATAAATGTTTTGGGCAGATGCAATTTAACCCATAACTGGTAGTGTTAACCTTTCTATCCTTCTAGGATATCTTATGGTAGAGTTGAGCAAATTTCCCTGGATCAGTGAAAGACCTCTTGAAGAATATCTGAGCAACTCAGTAAGAGCTTGAGATGGAATTCTGTGAGAGCATGTGAGAATTGTTGACCACAACTGCCACCGAATTAGAAACAGGCCCAGGGGACATGGTTCAGGGTGCCCAGAACATTTGCAGTATGTACTGGTATCACTGTAAATTATGATTACTAACCTGACATGGACACTTACCATCTTGCAAAATTGGCTAGTAATGTACACTTTCTTATCAAGTCACTTTTCACCTCTGCTGAGCATCTATTTCATCTCTTCTCTCTTCTAATCTCCAGCACTTCTTTCTTCAACTTTAATCCTAGTTGATGAACTTGCTGCTGATTTCACTGAGAAAATCAAGGAGTCAGAAGAGGACTTCCACAAGTCCATCCACACCCTGTCATGATGCCCAGCTAGTCTAACTTCTCTCCTGCTACTTGGATGTCTGTGCTGCTAGCTAATGTCAGCCCATCAACTATCTCCTGTATCCTCTTCCTTGGTCTAGGATATTTCTTTAGTCTCTCATATCTTCACCCTCACTTCTTTAACATTAGTTTTTCCCTGGCTATTTAATCTATTCCATTAGCATACAACAAGCTATTATTTCTCTTGAATTCAACTTCCCCATTGTACTACTATCCTATGTTTATCTCTTTTTATAGCAAAACTTCTTAGGATAGCTGTCTCCACTTTCTGTGTCCAATTACTCCCCAGTGGTCTCAATTGACTCCTTGCCAATCAGGCTTTCACCAGTCTATCTACAGTTTCCAGTCCATCAGTGTGTGTTGCTGAACCCAGGTTCAGTGCTCACTCCTCATTTGTCTTGATGTATCCGTAGCATCTGATGTGCTGATGACTCTCTCCCACTGAAACACTTACCTCACTTTGATTTAAAGTGACTACACTCACCTCTTCTGCTACCTGGGTGACTGCTCCCTCTCAGTCTCTGTTGCTCATTTCTTCCTATCTTCCCAAACTTATATTCAGCTCAACCCTCTTTCCCATACTCCAGACTCATATCTATATCTCCACTTAGATAATTAATAGACATCTCAAACTTAACTTACCCCAAATGGAGATCTAGAAAATTCTCCACCAAACCTTCTCTTTCACAGTTTTTAACACTTTAGTAAATCTTATTTTTCCATAGCAACTCTGGAGTTATCTTTAACTCTCATTTTCTCTCATATCCCACAATCCAATCCTTCAGTAAATCCTGTCACTTTTACCTCTAAATATATATCTAGAGTCCAACCACTTCTTTCCACTTCCACACTACCGTGGTTTCCAAGCCACCATCATCTCTTTCTTGGATTGCTGTAATAGTACCCTCATGGTCTCCCTGAGTTTGCATTCATCCCTCTTCAGCTTATTCACAACAAAGCAGCTGGAGTGACTTTGTTAAATACAATCAGATCCAATCTCTTTACTGCTTAAAGTCTTCTAGTGTTTTTTTTTTTTTTCACTTAGAATAAAAGGTAAGAAGTACTTACTGTGGCCTGACCTTCAGTTTCCTCACTAACCTTATCTCTTACATCCTTTTCCCATCTTACTTCACCTTTTCATAGTGGCATTCTTGCTTTTGCTTAAACATACCCATCACACTTATGCCTTAGGGCCTTTATGTTTTCTTTTTTTCTTTGTTCCTCATTTTCCCTAAAGTTATCTTTCCCTACCTGAGATAATTTCTTTTCTCAGGCCTTTGTTCTTATGCCACCTTTTACAGAGGCCTCTCCTGATCTTGCTATCTAAAATTTCGAGCTCCCTTCCAATATTTCTTATTTTTCTTTTCTGGCTTATATTTATTCTCAACTCATCACTATCTAGCATAGCATCTATTTTACTTATGGATATTGTTGATTTTTGGTTTCCTATGACAGTGTAAACTCCATGAGAGTGGGGATATTTGTCTGTTTTTTTTTTTTTTTTTTAACTTCTGCATCCCCAACACTAGGACCAAGGCTTGCATGATTCTAGCCAGTTGGTCTCTTATTCTGAGTGATACACTTTTCTTGGCCCATTGACTCACAAATCAAGTCAATATGCTCTATATTATTATTTTTACTATGACATGGAATTAAAAAAGCCCAAACAGGAAAAGGAATGTTTTTCAGAACTTAACTAACACGAGTTCAGGGGACTGAGAAACTAGTAAATAAATCAAGATATTGGCTTTGAAACCATGCTGGTTGAGTATTTTCTGGAGCACTCTATATGTTAGCAATATTTTAAGGTCAAATAATACATTTGAGAATTAAAATTCATAGAATTTTAGCTTGCTGTCTGGCCTTGGTTTCTTTTTGTAGAAAATATAGAAACTGACAAAAGATAAGTAAGAGATACACTTTTCTAATGGTAAGAGAAAATGATTGAGAGATTGTTTTATAAAGAAGGAAAGTAATAAGAGTTAAAAAGCAAGAAAAGAATTGTAATATGTGAGAAAGGACGTTCACAACAATTGAGAAAAAGGTATGCAAATAAAAAAATGGCAAAGAATAAGAATAAACAAGAAAGCTGAATTATCAATGGCTAATTCTTAAAAAAATGATCATAATCTCTAATCTAGCTCTTATGAACTTGTTTTCCAGTTTAGAGTGCCTGCCATTCCTTTCTTTCTCTCCAGTTAATTACTTCCAACTCCCAACCTATCCTTATTGGTATTAATATTTATTCTTGAAAGTTCATCCCAAATTGTCCAAGAACCCTGAGGGTGGCCTCAATCCTAAAGGTGTAAATCTTGCTTCCAAAGGCCAAATGGGAGGAATTGGTAACCTGCTCTGTCCACGGACACCATTCCTGCTCAGGCTGCGCTCTGCAGCTGCCATCGAAGACTGATTCTGCTCATTCTGAAGAACGCAGCTGAGTTTTGATACTCTACATCTCTCACCAACTTTATCATGTCCTTCACTTTGGCTGCATAGGAATATGTATTTCTGATTTTGAACAGGATATCTTGCCTGGGCTATTATTGGACTTGGAGAAATGTCAGACTTCAATCTGACATTTCTGTTAGGCCAGACCAACTATTTTCCTATTACAATCAGTTCGTAGCGCTCTGCATCGAGCCTGGATTCCTAGTGTAAACTCCCTTTCCCTTCTTTTAAATTCTAATATGGGATTTTTTCCTTTGGTTTCTTTTCTTGCTACCTGATGTTAGATTAAGCAATTTTTGTTCATTCTAGCAATTTTACCTTATTTTGGATCTTAGAAAGTATAGTTTGTGTTCTCAGTATCTTTCCCTTTCTATGTCACTTTGCTGCTATGGAAATTGATCCATAACTCTTATTGAGATGTGTGTGTGTTGGAGGGGGGATTGAGGATGATGACATGAGCTCAACTTTTTATATTCAGGGCTAAAGCAGACTTAAAAATCAAATAAAAATTTATATCTATTTGCCTTAATCTTGTACAATTAACATGGTTCACTCAGGTGATAACATCTCTGAACAAAGAAAATCTGTTCCAGTATTCTCTACCTGCCTTATCAGGGATCAATTTATATTGGTAATGAAAAAGAAACAATAAAACATGCAAAGTGACAAATATCTTAGAAAATATTACCCACAATTGGAAAGGCTTTGAAGCTACAGATATCCTGCTGGTTTGAGTGCAACTTGATACAAATATTTGTGTGGGTATTAATATTAAACAGTATATCATTTATCTCTTACTGCATAGCAAACTACCCTAAAATTCAATAGCTTAAAATAATAAGCATTTATTCTTCCTCATAAGTCTACAAGTTGTCTGGGAAGTTCTGCTAGTCTTGGCTAGTTTTAGTCACATATCTGCAGTCAGCTGGGGTCAGGTAGGTAGCTCTATTGATCTTGGCTGTGTCCTCTCACATCTCTGAGATTGGCTAACTGCAGGCTTGTCTAGGATGGCTTTGCCTGGGATAAATGGACTCTCCTCTCCTCACTTAGCAGGCTGGAACGGGCTTTTCACATGTGGTGGCAGGATTCTAAGAGAGTGAGAAGAAGCATGAAAAGTCTTTTGAGACCCAGGCTTGGAATTTACAAAGTTCCTTCTGCCAAATTATATTGACCAAACAAGTCATAAGTTTAACCTAAATTCAAGGGGTGAAGAAATAGCTTTCACTTTTAAATGAAAGGTGCTGCATAGTCACGTTGCAAATGCATGTGTAATAAGAGTCTGACTCATTTTTTGATGTTAAACTGCTGGCATCTTTTTTTGGCTGGCAGCTTTTAATCCTCACTCATCCCTTTTCCCTTTCTGCCCTACATCTGAGTAAACTAATAAGAAAGCCTGGGTGCTTCATCCTTTGGAGCCAGTGGGAAGTTCAAACCATTTCAAACCCCTGTTCATGCAGGAACCTTTACCCCAGTACCACCTTTTAACCATCATAAAACCTCAAGCTAGATTGTTTTCCTGCTTTCTCAAAGCCATGTTTGAATGAGTATGGGAGACATGCTCTGCTCTCCCCTAAAATTCTCATTATCTAAGTGATACATCTTTTCATACCCTTTTGGTGTGTGTGTGGCATCATGAATCTTGAAACCAAAGTCAAATTTGGTGTCCATCCTGAGTGGCACGACAGTGTGAATACAGGTAAATGTGCAGAAATACAGCCATTTGTGAAACTGATCACAATCAGCATCTGCCACAGTATGTCAGTCACAAACAACCCTCCAATCTCAGTATTTTATAAAAGACAAAGGTATATTTCTTGCTGATGTTAATGTCTCCTCATTCTCCTTGTCCTCTTCCCCCTCCTTCCTCTTCTTCTCCTCCTCCATCTCCCTCTTTTTCTTCTCCTCTTTCTTCCCCACACCCTCCTCTTTCTCCTTCTCCTTTGTGGGCTTTATTCTATTCCTGCTGGTGTGGCTATGGCAATGGCTACTGATGCCACCTCAGAAGGTTGGTAGGTACTATTTACATGGCTTTATTGTGTGGGTCCTTTGCATTCTGGAATCCAAGATGATGAAACAGTCCTTATCTGGGACTGTTTCTAATGCAGTTCTAATGTCAAAGGAAAAAGAGCACAAGAGCTGTGGCAAAAACGCATTGACTTTTAAAACTTCTACTTGAATGTGGTATGAGTCACACCTTCTTATAGGCAAATGGCCAAAGCCAGGCAAATGTTCATGCTCAATGGCAATGGGACAAGAATTTATACTCCTTCCACAAAGGGCATCATAAATCACATGGAAATGGATGAATAATTTTCTTAATGGAAGGGAGGAGATTAATTGGGAATGATAATATAATCTACCCAGAAACTTTTATAGTAAGGTCAAAGCTTTAAAATTTTCCTTAGTTTTTGATCTGCTAGTTTTTTTTTTTTTTATCTAGGAATTTAACCTAAGCAAATAAGATGTTCAAAAAAAATGGAGCTATGAGGAGGATCATCACAGCCTTGTGCAAGAGACACTCCCATTAAAGGGAAATTATTAACATATTATATATTGTTATGATACTCTATTTATTCATTAAAATAATATTATAGAAGAACAGTTATAATATAGGAAAATGTTCACAATATTGTTATGGTATAAGTTTATATAGAGAGTATATACCAAAAGGCTTGTTTGCTTTTAGAAAGTTTTAATTGTGGTAAAAAAAAATCGCAAATAACATAAATTTTACCATCTTAACTATTTTTAAGTGTTTTAGCTTATTTGTATTTAAGAAATAATTATTTATATAGCTATGTATTGGGGAAATACCAGAAGAAACATATTTAAACATTTATAGAAATATTTCTGTGTTAGGTAAATTTTATTTTCTACTATATACTTACTTTTATCTACTAAAATTTTAAAAAGAACATGCAGCTTTTACAGTATAGAAAATAAAAAAGGAGTGGTGAAAATTTGGACTATTTTTGATGTAAAGAAATATAGAAATGCAATTTTTTTTAGTGAACATGTGTTGATAAATAATAGAGTACAAGCAATAGTATTTGCACAGATTGAATTTGACACTCAGATTGTGATCTTCTAAAAATGTTAGTGGTTTGGTGATTTTCTTCTCATTCACACTGATTTGGTTAACACTAATCAAAATGTCCCAAAGCACACTGTTGGAATACTTTCGAGTTAGAGTTTAGACAGTTAGTATCCCTTGATATAGGAAGGAATGTATGACCATTCTAGGTCCTCGATTTTCATAATCTAGACTATTTTCCCCAAAAGTAGAAGAAAAATGTAAAAACATTTTTTATTAACATTCAATTGGATTTATAATATCCAGATATTATACAGCCCCTCTTTGGTGTGTCAGCAGCTGGAAAGCAAGAGCTGTATCTGGCATATACTATGTCAGAAGCTCTGAATGGATCTGCATCCCTGAAATATGGTGCTGGTGACTGATGGCCAAGATATCAGCAAGGTGACAGCAAAAGAGATCATCAACGGTCTTAAACAGTGTGTTGTTAAAAGGAACAACGATTGTCATTTTCCATTGCTTTGTCAATAGTTAGGGACTTTTAAAAATTAATTCACACATTCCTCCCATGTACCTACATGATTTGATTACATCTAATACATTACTGGGTAATTAAGTGGAATGTTTGGATTAGGGTTGCAGAAACTTTGCAAATTATTTCTCTCTCTCTTAAATGTCAAATCAATGTAGTTTTGACTTAGTAAAATAAACATATAGTATATTTATAATAAATGTAGATATGATGCTATTGCACTAAATTGACAGGAGGAAAAGGCAGAATATAGACACTAACTCAATATTACAGATTATGCTATTATGGTTGCTTTAGTGTAGGGAGCAGATGGCCTGTGATGTATGATGTTTCCTGGGGCATCAGTATGTTATTTTTCATACTAATTATTCTAAGTTTTAAGATTAGAGTCCCTATTTAAGAAGAAAGGAGTATAAAACACGTGATTTCAATTGGTCTACCAGTGGTTATTGTATAAAAATAATTGCTAAAAGAAGAAACTTCTTTTATTTAGAAAATTGTTCATGTTCTCAATCTTTGAGTCATTTTGTCTTAAAAAGGTCAGGTTATTCTGTGAAATGATGGGGAGAATTTTATTTGCTGTGTTTTCCTTTAAGACTCAGAATAAATTCTTCAAACAAAGGCTTATTTGGGAGTCTAGTTTATTACATGGAGCTGCTATGCCTGGGGCAGTAATGTAGGAGAGGGGATTGGAGTCCTGTTTATCTGGCATTCTTGATCCACTTCTCTTTGTTGGTCCTGATGCATCTCCAGAGATCTCCTGGGTTCCAGGAGAAGCCAGTTTTAACCACTAATTTGAAGTATAAAGTAGCATAGCTTTGCTCTTAGAAGTAAATTCACATATGGTCCCTTCTACCATCAACACTTTAAAAAATAACCCTGCTAAGACCCTGCAAACTTCTAAACTATGTTCAGCTTTCAGGAGTTTACAATTTCTACCAAGGAAATGTTTGAATTTCAACATTTGCATTAAAATGATTGAGCAATCACATTTTCATAAGGAACATCTGTTGGAGTTAAATTTAACATGGCTTTACCTGTAATTATGGCCACAAAAGACTTATTCAGACACTTGCACATTGGGTTTAGCATGCCACGTGCACCAGTCTCATATTTTAATATGAGAGAAGACAATCTGCAGCTCAGTAACGTGGAACCAAAGGTTACAAAGTCCAGGTAATATGAGAAATAGAGGACATAATTTTTTATGTATGGAAAGAGGCAGATTACCTAGAGTTTACAGGCAGAACAAAGAAAGCTTTGAGACTTACATGATGCAGTTATTAAAGGAAGCAGTAAATGTTTAGAACTAAGCTATGTTCAGGATAGGACAGCAGAAATGTGATTGAATTCCTTCAAGGTTTTGATCTTCGTGAAACCTAATTCTACATCAATTATCTCATGCTAAAACCAATAAGCTAGTAGGTGTGCGGGGCCGTACACAATTTGTGGTGTCCAGTGCCAAATGAAAATGTGAGTCTCCTTGTTCAAAAATCAGGGAAAAAAAGGCCTACTAAAGGTAGTATGAAGTTTTGTCCTTGCTTTCATTGGTTTCTCTCTGACTTATCATGATGAATTTTATTTGCTATTTAATGTCATTCTAAGTAAAGAAAAAATAAAGTTTGAATTATTAGCAGACTTTCACTGTTAATCTTTATTTCATGTGATAGCAGTTTTAATGCAAATTTAAGAGCATTTAACTCTTACGCAGAATCATCTAAATTACCCAATTCATATTTTGTAGTTCAAGCATGCATATATATTTTATTTCTACCAGAACAGTAGAAACACTACCCAAAACTAACTCAACTGTTGCTATGTCACTTTTTGATATGTGCACATTCTACCAATACCTTTAACCTTCAGTTTACCAATAACTAAGAAAAGATGGAAAAGAAAAGGTACTATGGATTATCCTTTCTTTCTCTTTCCATGCGATCACTTTCAGCATAAATGATTGGTTAACTCAGGGAAGTAATATGTGTAAGAAAGGATGCGATGGTGTTCCTTTGACATTTCTATTTTTGAGAACACTATTTCCTGCTTTAGGCTTTTGAAATACATTCTGGTTTGAATGTAGCATGGCCTCTCAGGCTGTCGACATCCCCACATAGTCATAAAGGGAACATACTTATCTTGGGCTCTCTTTGAGTCTTGTTGAATTCTCACACATATCTTGAGTCCACCTGATTTCTCTCCTCAGTGGTATCTTGAATGCTATTTGCAAATGGCAAAGGAACCTAAGTAATAATTACCTAGGTTATTATTACTACTGTTACTACTACTATTGTTATTGTTTTAACCTGTTAATTACCTAGGTAATTATTATTACTCTTACTATTATTGCTATTGTTTTAATCTATAACACAATACTAAGCCAAAATATCTGCTATTACTGCTATAACAAAATACCACAGACTGGGTAGCTTATAAACAGCAAACATTTATTTCTCGCAGGTCTGGAGGCTCATAAGTCCAAGGTCAGGGCATCTGCAGATTCATTGCCTGGTGAAAGCCTGCCTTCTAGTTTACAGATGGCCGTCTTTCCCCTGAGGCCTCACATGGTGGGAGGAGCAAGAGAGCTTTCTCCAACCTCTTTCATAAGGGCATTAATCTGTAGCCTTCATGACCTAACCACATCCAAAAGGCCCTGCCTCCTAATACCATCACCTTGCAGGTGAGGGTTTCAACCTGCAAGGTGAATTTTGGGGGGATCACAAACTTTTAGACCCTAGTAGTGATAGAATACCCTCACATTGTGTAGGCTGTGTCCTCCAATGCTTTTCATGTTGGGCTTGATCCCTGCCTTTAGTTTCTTCTCTGCTGAGCAATGTCTGTTTGTTTGCTATGCTCATCCTGGCTGACTCATTGGTCAAAGAAGAGAGAGAATCAGTGGAAGGTGGTAGATGCGACTTCCCCGGAAATACCATTCCCTTTCCCCTTGCCTGGTTTTCTTTCTTGTTAGTCTAACCACTTAGTTATATTTAGGTCTTTCCATCCTGTTTAAAGTTCTTTTGTCACCTAGAGAACATGATGTTCTAGAAATGTGGCTCTAATAGTGTGATTAAGCCTTTTGTTTTCTTGATATTTTAGTTTTTAATGTTCTTTGGATTAACTTTTTACAGTAGGCTGAAGAGTGGTCCCCCCAAAGATGTCTATGTCCTAATAGCTGGAACCTGTGAATAAGTAACTTCACATGGTAAAATGAACTTTGTTGATGTGCTCAAATTAAGAAAAAAATTAACAAATAACAAGTGCTGGTGAGGATGTAGAGAAAGGGTACCCTTGTACACTGTTGGTGGGACTGTAAATTGGTGCAGCCCTTATGGAAAATAGTATGAAGATTTCTCAAATAATTAAACATAGAGCTGCCATACAACCTAGCAATACCACTTCTGGGTATTTATTCAAAGAAAACAAAAGCACCAATTTGAAAAGATATATGCATCCCTATGTTCATTGTAGTATTATTTATAATAGGCAATATATGGACTCAACCCAAGTATCCATCAATAGATGAATGGATAGAGAAGAAGTGATATATATATATATATATATATATATATATATATATATATATATACTCAATGGAATATTACCGAGCAATAAAAAAGAATGAAATCTTGCCATTTGCAACAACAGGGATAGACCTAGAGGGTATTATGCTAAGTGATATATTAGAGAAAGACAAATATATGATTTCACTTATATGTAGAATCCAACAAAACAAATGAACAAACAAAACAAGACAGAAACAGACTCATAGATACAGAGAACAAGTTGATGGTTTCCAAAGATGAGGGAGATGGGGGAGATTGGAGAAAATTAAAAAAAATAAAAATAATTTTCACAGCAATTATCCTGAATTATCTGAGTAGGTCCAATGTAATCACAAGGGTCCTTATAAGAGGGAGGCAGCAGTTTCAGAGTGAGGGAAAGAGAGAAGAGAAAAGTTGGAAGTAAATGTTAGAGCAGAGGGAAAACACTACACTGCTGACATTGAAAATGAAGGAAGGAGCCACGAGCCAAGGAATATAGGTTTCCTCTAGCAACTGGAAAGAAAATGAAACATATTCTTTCTTAGAGCCTCTGGAAGGAATCAGTCCTGCTGATAACTTGATTTTAGCCAATGAAACTGATATTAGATTTCTGAATTCTAGAACTGTAAGATAAGAAATGTGTGCTGTTTTAAACCACTGTTTGTGGTAATGTAGTAGCTATGAGAACCTGATAATCTGCTCTTCTTAATAGTTTTGGTAATTAAAATATTTCCTTCAATAGATGGATTATTCTACCAAATAAAATAAGCCCTCATGTTATGATAATAAGGAGAATTTTGATCTTAGTGATCAAGTGAAATTGATCTTATTTTATATAATTTAGTGAAATTGATCTTATTTTATATAATTTTATATTAATCTGGTCTAATGGTATTATATAAAATAAGATCAATTTCACTAATTCTTTAAAAATTGTAGAACACAGTTGATGATTAAAGTAAGGAATTCATTTTAGTCTGTTACCTAATGTTAATATATTGATTATAAACTATGACCAAGAAGGTGCGTATGATACAAAGAGCAATACTTGACTTCATGGAGTTTATAATCTGGTGAAATAAAAAATGCACAAATAACTGTAGTACAAATCAAAATATGAGTGCCATGAGAGATATAATATGATATTGGAGATTAATATAGGACACTTCTAAAAGGAGCCTGGGAGGGTAAAGAATTCCAGGTTGAACAATTTCCATGTTCATATGTTGACGTGATTGAATTCGTTGAGAATGAAAAAAGTTTTGAATGGTAGAAAGTATGAAAGAAGAGGAAAATGAATGATAACTGCTGCAAATCCAAAAGAGAGTTAATAATTTAAAATTAATTTTAATTAATTAAAATTAAAATAATAATATTACACAATAAATAATAAATTTTTAAAAAGTGGTCTGCAAAGAAGAATAATGAGTGAACATGTGCTTGATCAAATATAAAATATATAACAAGGTTGCATTAATTAAAATGTATGGATTTACAAAATGACCAGGCAGACTAATAATTGGAACAAAATACATAGTCCAGAAATAGATTTGAGTAAATATAACAAGTTAGCATATGGTGGTGAAGGTTTTAAGGATCAGCAGGAGAGATGGATTTTTCAATGTATAATGTTGCAGCAACCTTGCAAAATTGTTAATTTTTTACATTTGTTAAAAACCAGGCTAACCTTATAAAATTAATAAAGCCCAATATTTTCCTTACTCTATGTATCAAAATTTGCAAATGACTCAGAGGTTTAAGTATAAAAATAAAATTATAAAAAAAATTAAATAAAAGTAGTGAATATTTTGATAACTCTTCAGGTAGGTGGTTCTTTATCAACATGAAAACAAATTCAAAACTTAAAGGAGATTAGTAGTGTCGATTCTCTCTAAAATATTTTCTAAAAAGTGAGAAGTGAGAGAGATGGAAGAACATTAACTAAAATGTTAGTAATCGCTTCTGGAGAGTGGGATTTTGAATCATTTTTACTATCATGTGTCTATTTTTCTGTATTTTTTTTTACAAGTAAACTAATTTTTAATATTGCTAAAAGATAAAAGGTGTTCATTATTTGGAGGTGTTTTGAATACAAGAATTTGGGGTGAAATGAGTCATTACTTGGCACTGCTTTGTCAGCCTATGTGTTAAAGTAGGAAAATAAGTTATGAAGTATACTAAATATTAAGGACTGAATAAAGCAGGTAGGTGGTCTATGAGCTTTTAAGATGCTGGTGAGAAACTAATTAAAGGGACTATCTGCAAACTTCAGGGCAGACTGGGAGATAAAGCAATGCAGAGAGACAGCTGACTGGGTAGGCGGGGAGTGGAAGAAATCGAGCCTGTGAGGAAAAGGACAATTGAATCATTAGGGTGGACCTGATGGCAGGACAGGGGAAATCCTGAGTTTTGGATTTCAGAAATTAAAAAATTCAGAATGATGGTCAGATACAAGGAATAAATGTTTCTCATAAGGAGTAGAAGTAGGTTGAAATGAATGTAATTTGAGTTGTTCAGGGTGACAGTTGTCACCCAATACTTTTATAGAAAGGACTCTTTGAGGAAAAAACTAAGAATGCTCTTAAAAGCGTAAAGAATTAGAACACTATGTATTATATATTATTTGTTAATATCAATGATATAATTATCTTAAAAAGGTAATGACATTAATAAAATTTAAACCATTGTACAAAGCCTGTATTTATACAATTTGTAAATAGTCTCTTAATCTTGCCTTGACTATCTCATCCCATTTTTTATTTCTTAAGTAACATTTAAGTTTACTTCTGGACTCCTATTGACAATATTATTATTTTTTTTTAAAGAAACGTGCACATTTAAAAAATAAAGTTACACAGTCTTGGCACCTGTTTAGTGTATTTTAAATGATTAGTTTTAATGTGATCAGCACTATTCGGTGACCTCTATGATTTATATTAGTTGAAATATAGTTTTATGGTTTAATAAAAGATCCACTGAAATAAATCTGAAGGGAAGTATTGAATTTGTTTATACGTCTATGGTAGAGAAGGGTATAAATGAATCTTACGAAAATTAACAACCTTTCTCTGCTGATGGTTCACCATCCCTGCCAACCTCTCATAAAACTCAATTTTTATATCAGAAGATCTTTATATTCTGATGTTGGCTTTCATTACATTTTTATATGATTGCCTATTTATGACCCTCTTTCAACTATTATCCTCTGTTAAAGACAAAAAGTTGGTCTTATTATCTTTTTTTTTTGTGCTCAGTGAGGTTAACTGATTAGAACAAGGATACATACAAAAATAATAAATAGTATTTGCTTAGAGTTAAAAATGCAACATAAGTTCATTCCACAGAACCACATTTTGAAAATGCTTTGCATGTAAATGTAAATATAGTTTTTTCTAATTCTGGTGAGTCGAGACATTTAATGAAAGGTTAGATGAATAAGCCACAGACCTTTAAAAGCAAATAGTTTTATTGACATAATTTCTTCAGTTTGGCGAGAAGTCAGTTTTAATTCTTAATATCAAAGAGTTTTTATTTGGAATTTTCCTCTTTTTTAAATTTAATGATAGTTGAGACAGCATATTCTGTAAAAACTTGAAAGGGCTAATTGGAATTATTTAGGCAATGTTCTAAATTTTCTATTCAAAATTTTCTATTAAAATCTCCAAATAAACTTGAATCAAAGGAGATTTTTCTATAGTTGGAAATTTTCGCATACTCGAGGCTCTTTAAATGCCACATGTACACTTTACAACATTGTTCCATCTTAATTTTGTTTGCAAATATTTTCTATTTGTAAAACTGAACTGCTAACACACCCAGTGATGTTCACTTGTTGTGAACTGAGTTATATCCCCCTCCAAATTCATATGTTGATGTCCCATCCCCCAGTACTTCAGAATGTGACTGCATTTGGAGATAGGACCTTTAAAGAGATAATTAAAGTTAAATCAGGTCAGACAGGTAGACCGTAATCTATGTGACTGTATCTGGAGATTGGGCCTTTGGAGAGGTGATTAAGTTAAAATGAGGCCAATGGAGAGGATGGGGCTCTAACCCAATGTTCGTAGTGTCTTTATAAGGAGAGGAGGAAACCCTAGGGGTGCACATGCACAGAAGTAAGGCTATGTGAGGACACAGTGAGAAAGTGACCATCTTTAAACCAAGGAGAGAGGCATCAGGAGAAACCAAACCTATGCACACTTTGATATTGGACTTGCAGGCTTCAGAACTATGAGAAATGGGATTTCTGTTGTTTAAGCCACACAGTCTATGGAATTTTGTTATGGCAGGCCTAGCTGACTAATATATTCACTAAAAGATGACTCTCCCCCCTAGAATATTCTACAAGACTGAAACTTCAGGTTTTTAAATTAATCAGTGCTTTATTATGTCACTGCTCTAAGGCAAATGGAAAGTTAGATTTCCTGGACCTCTTGTGTAATGAGGGCCTGCGTTACTAGTTCTGGAACATTTAATTGTTGGCGTAAGAACCTCCAGAATTTCCTCTGCCCAGGTGATTGTGGAAACACGAGGTAGGATTGCTCCCTGAGTACCTATACACTTTTACATAAAAACTTTCATTCTTTCATTGAGTTTGGGAACTGGAGGTCGTTGTTTGTTACCACAAATTTATTCTTTAATTTATCCTTTCTGATATAACTATGTGTTATATTAGTTAAAAATAAATGACAATGAACTAATATTTTCCTGAAGTTAAAGAAGACATAAAAACAACAACAACAAAAAAACAAGTATCACCTTAGGAATACATGGCCAGCAAAATCATTTCGATACCTTGTTTATGCAAATTATTGAAGCTGCAGATAATTTGATCATTCCTATTCATCTCCCTAGAACAAAGTTAAAAATATTTTATTCATATCAGGGGAAGAATATTTGGGTGATTAAAGGCCTAGAGCTGGCAAATGTGACTCTTCACTGTTTATAGAACAGCATTGGCAAGATTCCTAAACATCACCATTTATAAAATCATAAAAACCCCTATTCAACATGAAACAAAGCCAAAGTTCATTTGCACAGTTTTGCTGCTGTAATTGAAACCATTTAGAGTTGTTTATTGTTCTAAGATCAGAAACAATAAAGATAGCATAAACGAGAAACTGACCCAGTGTGATGCTATCGGATGAATCAAAGAAAAACAACTAAGTTTTTACATACACAGTTGAGCTCATTCTCTTCCCGACTGTGGTTAACATGCCAGCATGAAGCTTTATATTGTCTTTTTTGAAATTAAGGATGAGGTAAAGGGCAAGTCCTTGGTGATTATAAAGATAGCTCTTTCTCAGTATGTTTCTCTTCTCTTCTTTTTAATGTATACACTATAATATAAATCTGATTAGGAAGGAAATAAAGCAAATGTTTTAGTGCAACCAGTCATTCTGTACTTCACGAAGACAAAATGTTTTTCCCTTTATTAAAAAAAGTTTGGTTAAGGAATTCAATATGCATTACATAAAGACTATAAATATTAAGCAAACATAACAAAGACCAAAAGTTAAAATAAAGTGAGCTGATTCCCAAACATTCTATTAGGAGACAATAGCAAACTGGAGCAGGGCTCATAAATTGAAAAGGCAGTAGGGAGCGACTGAGTGGTTATTAGTCTTTCAAAGAAGACTTTGAGCCATTCCATTTGTTTTGTTTTCGCCGTTTGTGTTGGTAGATATTCAGACCTGATTTTATTGATATGTGAATGAGACTCAGATAAGAGAAATAGGATAGTGAAAGTGAGAGTTGTTTTAGGGTCATATCCTTTAGGAGTTTACAGAGGGTACCCATTTAGACACCCCAATGACACTGAATGCTTGGATAGAGCCATCGGCTGAATTGTTGGAGAGCCAACATTAGACAGGTGTGAGGACACCTGTGGTTAGGTTCAGGAGAGTAGAGTCAGGTTCTACCAGCTACAACTGCAGCTGGGGAGGTAGCCAGCTGTCCAGCTGTCCCGACCAGAGCAGCCACCCAAGGTCAGTCAACAGTGAAGTCCAATGAGTGACAGTGAGTGACGAGGTGCTCCTTCTTCATCTGGACACATTATTTTTTGTTTTGTTTCTGTTCTATAAGTGTAAAGTAAGGTTAGGAAAATTACTGAAAGCATAGAATTTAGAGGCTGGATTTACTTGAAAGAGATTGTATTATAACAGTAGAGAGTAAGATAATTATTTGCATTATTATTATGTAATTTTCCCCTGATACCCAGTGGAAGGTGGACTCATGGATGATAAGTTTAGATTCATTATATAAATCCAAGAAGCAATAGACTTTTGCACAAGTGGAGTTGTATTGTGTACATTATTGCTCCTTCTACAAACATTTATTGATATTTGCTATAAATAAGGTATTAGGCTAGTCATTTTACTCATTAGTCATATTAATTAAAACATTTTTATTGTTAACTTTTTCAGTACACAATTTATTGTGGCTATAGATTGCTCCTTTTACTGCTGTAATTATTCTAAGTACATATATTTACTTAGGTTTAATTTAAGATTTAAAGTTTAATTTGCCATCGCTATTTGGCAATATGTCTTATCTATAGTGTTTTTATCAGTGTTATATGTTTTTAATTTTTATTTCATCTCCATTATATGCTTCAGGGCAATATATTTATTTATTTGACACCTTATCCCTCCTCTCTCCGTCTCTCTCAAGTATATTACACTGATTTCACTGCCTACAATATCACAGGTACTCCATAAAGATCTGATGAGTGAATGAGTGAATATATAATTTTTTAGACTGTATTCAACTTGAAGTAAGATTGCAGATATCATATAACCCAGAGCATACTCTACAATTCAGAATAATTTGTTTAAAAATAATATTTTTTGACCTATTGATAAATGTTAATTGTAGAAAATCAGAAGGTGGAAGTGTCTACTTTCAGACAAGCAAAATGTATATAAGTGTCCAATTATGTTGTCTCCTAACTTTCAGTTATTTTTTTTATGGTAGCAAGATATACATATAATGTTAGCCGATAATAGCTAAAATATAATTCTCCCTGGGAGTATTTGTTTTGTAAAGGCAGTTTTTTGAGTCAAAACATCTCCAAGAGCCCATGATATGACAGTGGGAAGATGGCAGATTGATTTGTACTTTGAATTGGGATTAAATAGTAAGAGAAGATGGAGATCTACTGAATTGTATTGTCACAGTATAAGAAAAACTCATTTAAATATACTCTATCCCAACTCTGATTTAACTTTCGTTTTTCTATAAATATGCTCATATTGTGAATAAAGGAAACAATAGTTCAAATTTAATGTGAAAGTCCAGATATATTAAGAGACAGTGTCGAATAGCGGTTAAGACATAGTCCCAAGAACCAGAAGGTCTGAATTCCAATCTTAGTTTTGCTACTTACTAGATGAATATCCTTAGGCACATACTTAACCTTTCCATGTTCATTAGAAAAACTGCTAAAATATGAGGCCTGAGCTCACAGAGCTGTTGTGAGGATTAAATGGGTTGATGAATGTTAACAGTTCAGAACAGTGATGGCACAGGGATAACTAACACTGGGACTTCTGATCACTTCAGATTTGGAAACAATCTTGGAGGAAAAGGATTCAGAGGAGAGAAATTGAAGTAATTTACAAAATAGAAGAATTAATCTCATGAGGGGAAAAAAGGGTATAAAATACGTATCACTTGGCAAAGGAACAAGGAGGGCAACATAAGAGCCACCTACTCATTTTTAAAAGATTCAAGTCATGAGGAGAATTATTTAAGACAGTCCATAGGGATAAAACTATAATTAATAAGACTAAGTCTAGAAAGGAAAACATGTTGACTGAACAGCAGGAAAGTGAAAAAGAGGTAATTCTTCAAAATGAGGATGATATAATTGTGGGAAGCCTCCCAAGAAAGGTGAGTGAAGCCTTTTTAGTGAAAGCATTTTCATACTCCGGTGTGTAAGATACTGTGAAAGGTCACTGTCCCGCTCAGTTCGGCAGGCAAGCTAGAGTAGCTTTTAGTATGCCAAGTAAAACCCTCTTTTCTTTCTTTCTCCTGTGTCGGAGAGATGACAATTTATCAGCAAAAGTTTTAGACCTTTGTGATACTTATTACGTCTCCAGGACCCAAATATTCAGTTCATGGCAGGAATAGACATGCTTAAATAAAGTAAAAAATGAAAATACGTTTTTCTTCCTACACCATATTATAGTAACTTCCATTTCCTAGGCTATAAGAAAGCCAGATCACTACTCTGTGTTTCTGAGTCGTGGGCCTCCCTCTAGGCCAGCTGGCATCCTGACCTGCCTTCGCATAGAGAAGACATGTGTTGTCCTGTCTGCCGGTCTGGTCTGTCTAAGTTTGTCTTAAGCATGCACAATAGGAGAGACCAAGCTTTCTTCTTGGGTACTACCTATTCTTTAATATCATTAAAAAAGGTGAAGCTAAAATTTCATGCCCTAGGAGAAAATTTAATAAGCAAAACCAAAGACCCAAGTCAATGTATATGGTTTCTAGAAAATGGGAATAATGGGAAATATATTTCAAATATATGATGTATCAGGTGAAAAGCAAAATAAAAAGCAGAGAGCAGACCAGAACTGAAAATGAAATAGAGCACACAGTACTTGCTATAATAATTTTAAAAGAGTGATTTAATTACCCCTTTGGAGGTATCCATAAGGAAGAAAAATATTTCTTCCTAGAGTTGGCTATGTCAAGATTCTAACGAAGACAATATAAGCTAATGGGCAGCTTAGAACTATGAAAATAAAAAGCTGGTGGCAGATTGTTAATCTTAGATGGTTTAGTTTAGTGCAGTTGAATAATAACAGTATCTTACACACTTATAGCACTTTCTAATTTTCAGGCAATTTCATATATGTTTTCTAAATGATCAGTTTTGACATATCATTTTAAGAGATCAGTCAGGGAGAAGGTCCAATCCATGGTTAAGAAATATATAGACAGACTGCCTTGTTTCTACTGGCTTTAATGTATAGAGATTTCTTTAATGTATAGAGATTCAGAAAATCACAAAAATTTCCAGAGAAGAATATTAGCAATTTCACGAATTGTGTTCCTTTTATGCTTGTATTCCCAAAGCTAATTCAGTGTTTTAACCATTCAAAATTGGAGGTCAAGATATACTATTTGTTTTTATGAATCTTGACTTCACACTGTAAGTCAGAGTTCTCAAATATTTATACATGCTAAAATCTGCTTAGAGCCAAAGCCTTAATTGCTCATTATGATTAATAAAAACAATACAATATCTACACAAAATAAAATTATTTTTTTTCTGGTTTCATCATGCAACGGCCTTATTTTTAATTTAATTTTTAAAATTAAATTTATTGGGGTGATATTTGTTAATAAAATTATGTAAGTTTCAAGTGTACAATTCAATAATATATCATCTGTATATTGCATTGTGTGTTCACCACCCAAAGTCAAATCTCCTTCTGTCACCATATATTTGAATCCATTTACCCTTTAAAATTACTTTTTTTGAAATTGATTTTTGTTATACCATGACTTGATGCATGAAAACTGAAACAAAATCGCAATCCAAAATGACTGAATCTAGTCTAGATACAATTGAACTTGGTGATTAAAAATAAATGATTACTCTTCATAATACCGAAGATAAGATATTAGATAATCCAAATAATTGTTTGAAGATAATATACATTTTATGTAGAATTTTAAGCAATAAATTTACTAATTGGTTTTCCCTGTCACAGTTATTCCACGTTCGGCTTACAATTACGTTATATATGGAAGTTGCGAGATACTAAAAAAGCGATTCTGTAGTCTTGGAACACTCTTCTTGCCTCCCATGCTGGAGTTAACCTTTTAATTTTACCTCTTAAATGAAGGGATCCTGGAGCACTAAAATTTCCTGTTTGAGCACAGGGCTTCATTGAAATAGTTTATTAAAATAATGTCAAGCCAGAATAGCTTTGTTCTTCTTTCTTAAGCACTCCTGTGTTAATAATCCCTCCTAAGACCGGCCACTTACAGCACAGATCTTGTCTCACTCTGACATAACTGAGGGCAGCAAAAGGTATGCTGGAGGTCTAAAGCAGGAAGCGATCTATGCCCATGATCTGGTGGTTTGTGAGAGTCAGATAAGCTTTTCAGGAAAGGGAAGTTTGGTGTGTGTCTTGAAAGAAGAGGAGAATATAGTTCTTCAGGAGAACAAAGGGGGAAAAGAATACTAGGTGTAAAGGCATAAATGGTAATGTGGGTAAAAGAAGAGTGTTTGGGGGCCTGCATTGAAAAATAAGTAATTTCATGAGCTTTAAGCACAAGGGATGGGCTTTTGGGTCAGTGGGTCTCAGCAGAGGAGCAGCCCACTGGAATTCAGAATTTAATTTAAAGAAATGTATGTATATATTATATAGAATTTATATATATGGCAGTCTAAAGCAAGGATCCCTGGGTACTAAAATTTCATGTATGTATGTATGTATGTATGTATGTATGTATGTATGTATGTATGTATGTATTTTTTTACTGGGCACTGAGGACACAGAGAGGATAAAATAAAAGAGCATATCCCTCAAAAATCTTGCAGTCTGCTAGCCACAAACTGCCTCCTGCCCACATCAAGCTTCTCACGTGTTCTGACAGTTTGGATGAGAGCATTTACAGGAGAAAACCAACAGGAGTCAGTATAAAACGATCCCAGCTTTGGGGAAATCCAATAACAAACATTTCATTTTGATGGCTAACCAGTAGCCATCAAACTTTTCATATGAACTTTTCATATGAAGACTAGTTCATTAGAGCGAAGTAACTAATTTATTAAATAGCCATAAATAATTCCATTAAGCCTGACCTGTGTTCACGTTTTTAATTTTTTTCCTGGAGCAGCTTCTATCCACACCATTGTAGTACTTGTCCAACACAATGTGGTAGAAGGGCAACGTACTTGGGGTCAATGGCCCAGGGCCTGATTCAAGTTCTGTTACTTTCTAGATGTCTGCATATAAGGTCACTGAGTTTTATTTCCCCCCTGGTAAAAGCAACGTCCTATTTTCCTCTGCCTCATAGAGTTGTGAGGATAAAATAAGATGATTGATATAAGGGATTATGTAAACTGTAAAAAAAGCTATATAGCTCTAATGAATTATGGTACGGCTCAGATGTAGGGCATTAGCTGCAGAAAGTGGCAGTTAACCATACTTAACACCTTTATTGTGGTGGATAGACATTTAAAAACCAAGCCTAACAGTGACTTCTATAGCTCCATTAGATCATTGAGAAAACAGCCAGCACTATCTGAATATAAAAGTATCCAGATTATGAAGAAATACTATATTTTAATAAGTTATCTCTCTTCAAGTATTTAGATAACATTTTGAGGGCCTTCTATTTTATTAACCTTCTCAGTAGATAAAGAATTGAGAATTGCATTCTTGTATTGTATGAGGAATTTCACTTTATCAACATCTGACATGACTTTAGAAAATGCTGATGGTTCGGAAACAGTTTGTTGCTCAGAGCTTCTCCCATCACTGAAAGCATTAGAGACCCTTATCAAATAAGAATTGATTAAACTTACAGCTTTCCAGAAAGGCTATTAATACAGATTAATGAGTTTCTGAGAGATTAGAGTTCAGGAGTTTTGATATAAAACATGTACCAAAATTAGTAGAATGCCATGTCAAGGAAGAACAAAGGCAAATGACATTCAAGACTTTCTATCTGATCATCCAATCTTTATTTAGTGTTCCGCTATCGGTATGCATACTTTAAACAATGATGATGTTAAAATATCATTAATATGTTTTAAAGACTAATTTTCTAGTGAGTGTAGACATATAATTTTATCCTTCACATGAAAAACTTCGGTTATCTTCAATTAGGTTAAATTCTATATTTGAGTATTGCTATAATTTTCACTGGACTCAAAAACCAGTGCCCCTAAATACCAGAGTTCAATTTGTTTGTACAACTGCCTTTTATTTCATTTTTAAAAAGTGTAGGGTAAGATTCCCCAACTAATACTCCACTAAAAACTTTAGAATCAGGTTAACAAGTTCCCCCAATACTGATAATTTTTAACATTGGATTACTTAAAATCTATTGGTTACTTTAAGAAAGAATCAATAATTCTTACAATAATATTAAGTAAATATATCCACGAAAAAAATCCTTTCCATTAATTCGGGTTTTCTTTCAGGCCATTTCAGAGAGTATAACATTTTCTCCATTAAGTTCCTATAAATGTCTTGTTAGGTTAATCCCAAGATACTTTGCAGTTTTATTTTTATTATATTTCCTCACTGGATATTGTGCTGGTGTAGAGCAGGGTTTCTCAACATCCTTACCATTGACATTGGGGGCTGGATAATCCTTTGTTGTGGAAGGCTGTCCGGTGCATCATAAGATGTTTAGCAGCATATCTGGCCTCTACTCGCCAGTAACACCTTCCCCTCACACCCCGCAATTTTGACAACCAAAATGTCTCCATATATTGCCAAATGTCTGCTGGCAGGCAAAATCACTCTCAATTGTGAACTGCTGGTGTTAAGGAACGTTTCATTTTTATTTTTGCATGCTAACCTTATATTTAACAAGCTTGATGAACACTCTCAATAGTTCTAATGGTCTGAGGATTCTCTTGGTTGTTTAAGAATTATTTACCAATTGCACATAAAAATATTTTTATCTCTTCCTCTCCAATTAAAAAATATTTTTTCTTTTTTGTTGCGTTAACTAGGGTTTCACATTCCCTCTCGAACTATAGTAATAGTGCTGACTGTGCTTGTCTAACTGTAGACTTTAACGGGAATTGCCTGAAATTCCTCCATTGAGTATATTTGCTGCAGTTTATGATAATCTTTATCAAAGTGGGAAAGTTGTCTGCTTTCAGTTTTCTACAAGTTTTCCTTTTTTCTTCATAATCATAAATAGGCATGGAATGTTATATAATTTTTTTGCATTTATTCAGAAAATGGTATTTTTTTCCCTTATTTCATTCTTGTGGTAAATTACATTGCATATATGAGATGAAATCATTCTTGCATTATTAGGAAAATTTCTACCTGGGTATCATTCTATCTCTTTATGTGTATCTGTAGCTCTCTATATTAATTTTTGTGAATTTGAATTAACTTTTATATTATGTTCTATTGCATATTTAGTTGAAGTATCAAGTTTATACTAATTTCATAGATGAGTTGGCAAATTTAGTTTCCTATACTCTTGAAAAATGTTTATTATACAGATATTGTCTCATCCATTTATTTTGCTTTTAATCACTTATTGTCTTTCTTGCTTAGTACTTGTACTCCTCAGATATTTTTCTGTCACTCCTTTGCCCAGGCTTTCTTTGAACTATCTACCACATTCATCAGAAAAGTGTACCTGGTGGTTGGGAGTGGGGAGAGGTATAGCCAGGTCATAGTTTGTTCTTTTCCAGGTAATCTTAGGGTGTTTAGGGACAATGATTAGGGCAAAGAGCCTACAGTATAGCAAATTGGATTTGTTTAGTCCTCATTCGGCCATCTAAGCACCTCTGGTGTTGAAAGCATAGTGGGGTTAATAGCTCAGCCCACTGCATTAGATCTACTAACTTTTTACTTGGTGATCATGCTTTGAGGTTCATGACATAGATATTTCTCTTTCAGTATTCTATTTTATAAATGTTTTACGATTTTTGATTTATTTCCTCAAATGACAGGTGAAGAGATTCTGGAATTCTGATTTATTTCGTGATTTGGTCAAAAACACTGATTTGTTTATTTGTATTAGTTATCAGATACATTTTCTTAATCCCTGTAGGTACTAAGATGGTGTTCCCTGCCATGGGACTAGATCAGGGTCATGTCCAGACCCAGCTTCTGATTTCTTTTTAATCTCTAAAAGTGATAAACTCTCCCATTGCCATGGTTTCCTGTTCTCCTGCCATACCTTGCCCAGTACCACCTCTCTACTACCTCTGCACAGATATATGGCTAACTAGAATCTTTCATTGACCTTCAAAGGAGGCTTTCATTCTACTTTCCATACCATCTGTCTCAAAGATTCTTTAGGCAGAATATCTGACTCTACCATGTGAAAGAACAAAGCTGTGTTGTAGCCACTTTAGGTGGCATTAGCTAACAGATACTTCAGTACTAGGTTCACGGATTTTTGTCAAATGTTCAAAAGCACATGTAGATAGATTCAAGTGAAGCATTTGCCTGGGTAAAGCTGAAGTCCTGGGAGCTGAGAGCTCCATGGTGAGATGCCCTGGCCTGCGGGCAGAGCCTGAAGGCCCAGTTTCCTCCAGGTTTAGGGAGAGTGTTGAGCATACACAATAGTTTGTATGCACTGATTTTTTGGGCACGTATTTTTATTTTCTATCAACATGAATACTTTCTGGGATTGCTTTGGCACCAAAACAACAGCTAAAGAAGAAGGAAAACAGTTTGGTTCTGGTGGAAATCTAGTGTTATGATTGCACATTGTTCTCATTAAACTAGTCTTGCCTCTAATTCCTTGTTCACGTTTCTTTCTTCCCTAACACATGTTTGGAAGATACGTGTTCTTCCTACCTACTCTAATCCTACCCACTTTCTAAATCTGTTTTACCTAATCCATTAAACTTTCCCTGATTATTCCTCACTAAATTAGTTTCTCTTTAAATTTCTTAAAAGACTTTGAATCTGTGCTCTAAATTTTATAGTTAATGTTATCTTTTTATATTTAGCTATATTTTTTTCATTTTTATTATTCTTGCCTCCCCGGTTAAACTGTTGGTTTCTAGATTGGTGGTTGCCAGAGTCAGGGGTAGGTAATAGGTGAAATGGGTGAAAGGGTTAATTAAAAGTATAAACTTTCAGTTGTAAAATAAATAAACCATGGATGTAATGTATAGCATGTTAACTATAGTTATTCATAATGTATGGCATATTTGAAGGTTGCTAGGAGAGTAGATCTTTAAAGTTCTCATCACAAGAAAAAAATATTTTTGTAACTATGGTGACAGATGTTAACTTGTGGTGATCATTTTGCATTATATACAAATATCGAATTATTAGGTTATACACTTAAAAACTAACATAATGTTTTATGTCAATTATAACTCAAGTTAAAAAAAAGCAAAAGGATAAAAAGAGTTGGTTTCTGAATGTGGACTTTGCCTAGACTTTTTTATAGCTCCCACAACACTTAATAGAAATAAATACAAAGTTGATTGTAAATCATGACAGACATTACTAATAGATAGTTAGAAGATGGCATTTATTTTCTTGACATTTTCCAAAGCAAACAAATTTGGGAGAAAACCTTATATATCAATCAGTTTTTAATTCAAGAGCATCTAAAACGAAGATATGTTGATTTCTTTTGTTTGTTTTATTTTTGCTTTTAATTAATTAATTAATTAATTTGAGTACATTGAGGGAAATTGATTTGGTTCAATACATAGACCACGATCTAAGCAAAAGTTCCAGAGTCCATCTTGTTGGATTCTGGCCTGTAGCGAAGTAGGATTAAAAGTATGGAGCCTGGAGAATAAAATCATCCTGCTTCTTCTTTAAACTTAATTTTGCAGAATATTTTTATGAAGCAATGGCAGCACCAGTGGTGGCTTTGGTGAAGAGAGCCACGTTAAACACCTGTGAAATCCATGTAAATACAATGAGCTAATTATACAAAAAATGCTTCGAAAGAAGCTCCTTATTTTCCTGCCCTCCAAGCCTCTTTCCAACCCCTTCTATCTGTAAATTCTGGAGCTGCCACCATTTTTGGAACACAGTGTGATGAGATAATGATGGTCCCTAAATTTTTTGTGGAGTTTATTCTATCATTAAGTCTTATTAATTTAAGAAAAGCATGATTTCTTCTGTAGAACAATTGAGATAACTCTACAAGTCTCAATGGCATTAAAAGTGTTTAAGACATTGCTAGACATTAAAATTTTCCTCTGGTCATTAGGTTTCATTACTATGATACCTTATTGGTTAGCGACCGTGAATTTTGCAGAGTAAGCCACATATCTAATTGGTCACTGGCTCTTGTCCTACTTTATTGGGTATGTGTTCACCCTTTTTACTTGCTAAATATTTATTGTAATATATGTATTAGTTCCTGATTCCTCTAGTCTACATCTTCTGGTCTCTCATTTCCTCCAGGTGGTTAAATCACATTTCTTTCTAAATGCCCGAGGCTGTGCTGTGAATAGGAAAGGTGAGAAAGGAGTAAGTTCAAAGTAAAACTTACAGTTGCCCCCATTCAGCTACCAATAGCAGGGAAAAAAGAGGGGAGAATATTTGAACACTTCATCTCATAGTAAGACCGAGAACAGAGACTACGTCTTTTGTGTGTTCCTTCACAACTATTAAGTGATTTGAAACTGTTTCTGCTTAGAAAGTATGTATTCTCTCAAGACTAGGAAAGGCTCACAGTGTAGTAGAATACAAGAATGGAACAGATGGGAATTTATTTCATTTAATTGGTTTTATAGGCTCTGAGGGGAGGGAGAAAAAATAATTTTAAGGAGGCCAACCAGGGAGAAAATCAGTTTCACAGTTAGAAGGAATAAATTTTCCATGCAAGAAACATAATAAATATTAGAAATATACCCTAAGAAATACTATTTAGTGTCAATAACATCAGTTATGTATCATAGCATTCAAGAGGAACAAAAAATCCCTTGAATTCAGAAAGTCTTTCTTGTTTGAGATTCTGTTCTTTAAATCTGTGAAGTTATGGTTCAGATGGGATTTATGATAGTATAAAGTGTGTTCCACATATGGAAGCATCTAGTTAGAGTGATAGATTATGATGTTGAACTTGAAGATTTGAAGAACATGGATTCTGCAATTCTATATCCAATCTCTCTCTTCTAGATCTGTTTGTGGAAATCAGATTACAGGAGAAAACAAAACAAAACAAGACAAAACAATACAAAAAAAAAAGCAAAAGAAAAAGAAATCGTGTGTCTTGGAATGGCAGATGTAGAGATTATGAGTTAGAGTCTCATCCTTTACAAATTTATTACTTTGTGCCTTTGGACAGGCTGCCTAATTGTTAATGTTCTCCAATTTCTCGCCTATAAAATCTGAGATCAAAATTCATTCTACATATAAATCTTAGAAACCTAATGACAAAATGGTCCTTACATTGCTATTGAGGTTTGGGATGAGAATCACTCACTCACTATTACGAAATCACTAAAAATTATAGAGGAGGATAAATAAAATTTGAATTCCATCTTCTAAATATATTAACACCTAACACCTTAATTGAACCATTTTTAGTTTTAGGATTTCCCCTGAGAACAATTTGATTCTAGGTGGTAATGAAACATATTTCCCCAATTAATTCCTTTAGTATTTTAATTTTAAAAGTCGAATTTTCTAGTGCAAATTATTGACATAAAGTTTACAAGTGGTTTCTAAAGAATGTTTGAAATAACAAGTATCTCACAAAAGGAAATGAAAAATGTTTATAATGCCAATTTAAGAAATAGTTAAAAGCACAGTGACAATCTTTAATCCACCATTGATTGGTTAAAAATGAATTGAAGCTAGTTTTTAAGATAATTGAAACTATCATCTTAAAAGTTTTGAATGTCATTTAAATTATTTTTGAAATGAATAGTACTTCTTACATTCTATGTTGATATACATTGGGAATTATTTAATTTCTTCTTGATGACTTATAGTTATCACTCTGATCTTAAGTTATTTTCATGCTCTAATGCAGATGCTCTTCTGTAAGTTTTCCTGATCTTATTTAAATGGCCAGGCTCCTAAGCTTATTGCCTTCTCTGCTCTTTGTCACCTTTTATTGCTCCCCTCGGGGTCATTTATTCTTAGATGTTACTTCTTGCTGCTATAGTGTGCCTTCTTTTACTCTCCATTCATTTCCAATTTTTTCTTTTAAACTTCCATAGATCATGAACCCCAAAGTTAATGAAACTAGTTGAATAAGATCTACTTTTACAAAAATTTCAGACCTAAAATTCAAGATGAGAAGGATGAACTGATAAGGAGTGTGCCATGATGAAACGGATTCTGATACATAGAACTAAAGAATAATGTACTGCATAGATGTGGTGATGACATAACCCAGGGGGTAAAGAATCTTTTACAAATAACATGCTAAGTTACCTGCATCAGGAGCAGTATACAAATAACCAAACTGCAAAATAGTTTGTATATGAGGAACACAGTACTCAATTTGCATACTTTCTGCAGCTTGAATTGTATAGTTTTTTGTTTATCTCTTTTAGAAATTAAAAGGATAAATAGTTCCTGTCCTGTGTAAGTAGCCTGGGGGTCTCTTCAAATATAAATAAATACAGAAGACAGGAGGAGGAGCTGGGGTGAATCTACCATGCATTTATCAACAACTATTTGATGAGTGTCTGCTCTGCCTAAGGCACTATGGTAAGCATTAGGAATATAGTTGTGAATGAGGCAGATGTGTTCCCTGCTCTCCTGAAACTTATTGCCTTCCCTGGCACTCTGAACAATGTTTAAAATGTTAACATTAGGGGGAGCTAAGTGAGAAATATGTGAAAACTGTGTACTATTTTTGAAACTTTTATGGAAGTCTAAAATTTTTTCTAGTGAAAAAAATTAAAAAGTATAATGACATTTATGGCAAGTTCATTTGATGAATGAAGATGATCTGGTGGTCCAGGACAGATCTAAATCCAGGCAGGGGAAATGGTATAGGGAATGGATCTGTGGTGAGAGACAGCACCAGTGTGTGAGTGAAAATGAATAACATTTAGGGTGGCCATAGCATTGGGAGTGAGAGGAGAATGGATGGCAGCCCACTTGGCCATCTCTATTATGATCCCTGCTCTGATGACAAGGATGCTGGTGACAAGGTTCTTGGAAATCCAGAGCTGCTAATTCTTAACATGTAATTTTGGTCTGACCCCTTTTCCCTTCTTTAGTACTCAGTTATTGATGCCAAGCCACTGCCCAGCCAAGGTTTACATTATACTTTACCCACTTCCCTTCTCATATAGACCAGAAACTAGATTTTGCCAAGGGAATATGAGGCTATAGGAAACTGGAGCCACAAGATAGGAGATGCCTCAGTCTCTAAATTACCACATGGAAGATACTCTCCTATCAATGAAGAATACTTGCATTAAACTTCTACTGTGTTAAGTCACTAGCATTTTGCTTTTATTTCTTGTAGTAGCTAGGATTGCCTTAACCAACAGAGATATTAGAACTTTTTGGGTTTGATGTTGAGAATCCTGAAATTTCCAGATCATTAAATGACTTTGCAATATGGATCTTGGTCCTTACTCCTTTAGATATGCCTTATCCTTTGCTCTAATTTAACAATTATTTGTTGAGTATTAACTATAAACAATAAAGGCAATATTGTAAAGTAGAAAGATCCCTGAATTTGGGATGGAGTAGGCAGCATTCAGGGCTTTTCACTTACTGCTGGCTGAGTGATACTAGATAGGATCCTACACTCCAGTTTGCTTGGTCCATTGTGAATAGTACTTAGACTCAGTACAGTTCTTTAGGTTTTCAAATATTTCTGTTTACATTATCTTATTTATTTCTTGAAAGAACTCTTTATATGATGTAATATCACCTTACACTTTTTTTACGCAGATGCATTTTATACTCAAATTGATGATGTCAAGCAATTTTGCCAAAGTCAAAGGGCTGATGAGTATTGTAGCCAAGTTTTCTGACTCAGAATCCCATGCACATTCCTCTTTCTCATAGCATCTCATCTCTTATAGAATATGAGAATAACATCAGGACAAAAGAAAAAAAATTACATGAAAGTTGACCTGATATTTATTATCTATTTTCCTTTCTGAGTTTTTAGCCTCACTTTCAGTTGGCCATCACCTTATACAATTATGCTCAAGACTCTATATTAGAAAACAAATTTCTACTCAAGCCTCTTGATGTGCCTATAGTTTATAGAAAATGAGGTTGTGAGAAAGACAAGAAATTGGGTGATGGGTACACGAAGTTCATTATAGTCTGTATTTATTGCATGATTGAGAACATCATAGTCAAAGTTAAGGAAAAAACATGAAGGGCAACAAAACTTTTATACATGCCATAAATCCATCTTTCTTCTTTTCTTCTCAGCTAAACTTCTTTCAGAAACAACTATATCACTTCATTATTCTCCACTCACTCTGCACACATCTCTCTTTCTCCTATCTCCTCTAAACCTTTGCAACTGAAAAATAGGTCATCAATAAATTGTCTATTGTCAGTTTTACAAGATGGGTAAGTTACAGAGATCAGTTGTACAACATAGTGCCTGCAGTTAGCAATAGATAATCGTGTGCTTAAAATTTTGTTAAGAGGGTAGATCTCATGTTATGTGTTCTTATCACAAAACAAACAAACAAAAACAACAAAGGGACATAAGAAAACTTTTGGAGGTGACGGTTGTGTTTATTACCTTGATTATAGTGATGGTGGCATGAGTGTATTTATATATCCAAACTCACCAAATTGTGTACATTAATTATGTGAAGTTTTTGTATACCAGTTATACCTCAGGAAAGCTGGAAAAAGAAGTGCATGGAGATTCAGCAAGACTAACATATCTTAGAAGAAGAGACGTTTAGAGGAGATTATCACTTTTATTGTGAAGGAGGGAGAGAAAGAAGATATGGTAAGAAGTTGCTATGAGATGTAGAACTTTAGGGAGAGAAATGAATTAAGAGGATTTTAGGAAGTTTTTTTGTGTGCTATACAATGTAATTTCTCCTTTGCTGTCTCCCCAAGAGACATTCAGTAAAGACTTATCTTACTTTAAGAAAAAATCAAGGATCACCCTAAATCCCTACTTCACTCGAAATTTCCTTGGCATTTATTATTGCTGCCCAATGTTGAGGCACACAATATTTTATGAATAAAAAAGTTATCTTGGATTTTATGATAGGAAATGAAAAATATTTTCACTGGTTTTAATTCTCAGCCCCACTGGTGGGCTCTTTCATTGCTTTTGCCTGTGATGTAGATATCCCCATACGTCAACATTTGGTCCTTTTCTCTTCTAGCCTTTATGTACAGAATGATCTCAGTCAGTCTTGTCCACTCTTTCCACCGTCCAGTTCCACAAATAGCTTATGATTCCCAAATGAGGACTACATTTCTAGATCTTGATTCTGAACTTTAGAGTAGCTACTGGATATCTCTATCTGTGTATCCCTTAGAAAACTCAAACTCAGCATGTCTGTGATGGTTTTAAAATGTGACCACACATTTCTTGGTATGCTTCCCTTCAAGAGTTGGAGCTTAATTCTCCACCCTATGAGTGTGGGCTGGACTTAGTAACTCACTTCTAAAGAATAGAATATGGCAGAAAGGATTATGTGACTTCTGAGGCTGGGTCATAACAGGAATAGCCACTTCCTCCTTGCTTTCTCTCTTGTATCACTCACTTTGGAGTAAGCTAGTTGTCATGTTGTCAGGATTTTCAAATAACCCGATGGAGAGGCCCAGCTGGTGAGGAACTGAGGCTTCCTGCCCACAGCCACCTGAATGAGTTTGGAAGCAGGAGCTTCAGTCCCACTCAATCCTTCAGAGGCCTACAGCCCTGGCTAACATCTTGATTGCGACCTAATGAGAGGCTCTAACCTAGAATCACTGTGGGAAGTGCTCCTGAATTTCTGACCCATAGAAACCATGAGATAATATTTACTGTCTTAAGTCACTATGTTTTGAGGTAATTTTTAATGAAACCATGAGAAGTTTCAATATGGTATCTGAAACTGAACTTGTTATTGTCTCCACATCATATACCTCTCTCTTTTCCTTGATTCTTTATACCCCAAAGCCAGAAACATCCATTTTCCTCACTTTCCTTGGACAGCCAGTAGGCCTTAACAATTTAAAATCCATAATATGGATGCTTCCCTGGAGCTGCTGCTACTTAGCAGCATATTACAGGCCCTCGTCATCTAGACTTTTTCGAAGCTGGTCTCTTCAACACTGGTCTTCTTACTCCTTATCAAAATAGTCTACATATTGGTCTCTGAAGATTTTTGTCTAAATGTAGTATAGGTTTACTTCTTTGCTTAAAATTCTTTAATATCTACCCCCATTTTCATCACTTATCATAATGGTTCTTACACTCTGTGAATAAATGACATGAAAAATTTGGCTTATTGTGGGGAGTTTAATTCTAAAATGTAAATTCAGCATAAAGGACCATCTTTTAAAAGGACAATTTTAGTATTCCAAGAAATAGAAGAGTAGATTTTGTTGTCATTTTCTGTGTCCTTATGTGGCAATATGAAGGATAACTTCAACTTAAGAAAACTTAAGAAAACTTAAGAAAACGATTTTTTGGTTCATGAAATCCAATAAAATTGAATCCTGATCTTTCATCACTCCCACAAAGTCTTCAAACATATGGCACTATCTTATGTCTTTATGTCTTTGAATGCTTTAGTTCCTCTACTGGGAATGGTTTTTCCTTGGACTACCTGGAAAATTTCTATTTATTCCTGAAGACCCAGCCCATTCACCTCTACTCTGTGAAACTCTTTCTGTTATACCCAAGTGGAATTGGTTACTTGCTGTATAATTGCACCTGCATATTTCTGTTACTACAATTGTTTTATTCTTTTAATATTTATTTGTATATCTGCCTCTCATCCTAGACTGGTATCTTTTTAATTGGAGAAACCAAATGCATGTGCAGTATTAAATCATTATGGGGAATATGGGGTTGAATAAGACGTTACTTTATTCAGAAAAATATAACCTCTTAAGGAAGATAAAATCTGTATTTAAGTAGCTATGACACAAATGAATATCATGTTAGGGGAATAAACCTTTAATATAATTCAGAGAAAGAGAATTTCTAGCTGAGATAATTGGTAAAGGCTTCATGTAGGTGTAGTTAATTTATGAATTAGATGTGGAAGGACATTGGGATTTTTGAGATCAGGAAAGATATTCCATGTGGTAGGAAAAACCAAATGTGTCTTGGCATTTGAAAGAATTTTAAGTCTTCCATTTTGATTAATGTACAGTGTTGGTACTATAGAACAGTGATATATATATATCTATATATATATCTATATATATATCTATATCTTTATCTATATCTATATCTATCTATCTATCTATCTATCACATTTGGATGTGTGTGTGTGTGTGTGTGTGTGTGTGTGTGTGTGTGTATCACTGTTCTATAGCACCAAGTGTGGAAAACTTTTAATGTTAGGTTGAGAAATGAAATTCAGATATAAATGGGAGCTATAGAAACCTTTGTGCAAAAGACAGTGGCCTGATCAATTTAGAAGATTTAAGTAGTAGGACTGTGGAGAGAAAGCCTGAGAGTGATGAAATTATGGAGGAACTATTATAGAATCCCAGGCAAGAAGCAAGTGGAATCTGAGATATGGTGAAAGTAGTGGGAATAGAAATGGGGCAAGGATGCTGGAGATAAAACTTAGAAGAAATTGGCAACTAATGGAATATAGAAAGTGAAGAAGAAAAAGAAAAGGAAATTATAATTGGAAGTTTTAAAACTGTGTTATCTGAAGAAATACAAATGAGGTGTTGGAAGAGTAAAGTGGTCTATTAATTTGACCTTATATCTTGCATAATTTAAAAGAAAGCTATTTGAGACAACAGTGAGATGACCAAGATGGGATCAAATGAACACTGTTGAAATACCTCATTTAAAAATAATTTAACCTTAGTTTATAATAGTGTAAGCTTTAAATCCAGAATGCATATTCATTTTACTTCAACAGTGTCTATCATATCCTCCCTACTTCCTCCCCAACTACCCTAGTTGGGGTAGGAATTTTTATTTGCCAAATGACAAAACATGTGGTTGGGGCCATCTGGGACTAGGCAGACCATAGCTGACCTTCCAAATGCTACAGATACATGGTCAAGGCCAAGCATGGCTCAGACAAGCAACTGCCCATTGGAGTTGTGAGCTAAATAACTGGTTGTTGTTTAAGCTACCAAGTGTTTGGATAGATAACTGATATAGTCATCTCACTCCTCTCATATTATGAATTGCCTAATTTTACCCATAAGATTGTACCAAGGGTGGGAATGATCTTTTATTAGTTATTTTATACAGTGCCTATTGCAATACTTTCCAATAATTTTTTGTTAAATTTTATCCCAATGTTATCAGAAAATGTTGGCATTTTCCTTTAAACTTGAATTAAATCCAAGAGAAACATATGAAAACCTCTGGTTAGATGTGAGCTTTGCGTAGTCTTTGTCTATATGTGACTGATGGTTGGCTGACACTGACTGGTACTTTTTGTCACCCAATTTTTTCAAAAAGATTCCTATTTGTCAGAATATGAATTAATGTTTTTCCATTTCAAAATCATATTTCAACTCCTAGTCTAATTTTGTACAGATTTACCTTTTGGCTTTCATGTAAAGTAAAAGTTTTCTAAAAGATACAGCACTATATTTAATAGCTAGTGCTAGGTAGAGGCAACCAGAGCATTACTGAAATCAAATTAATTGGCCAGGAGGGACTGTGCCTGGAAGCATTTTGGATTAAAACTCTTCTGTTTGCTGCTGTCTGGGACAATATATTTCAAATAAAACTGCTTTACATAAAAGTTCTGTTGCAATTCAATCCTACAGAGATTTTTCTTTTCTCACGAAACATCTAGAGTGTTTTCTCAATAAAAAAACATTGAGTTGGGATTCTGTTTTATCTTCTTTCACATTGACTTCACATATTTCCCATGATAAAATTAAAAATAGCTCACCTGCTGTATGCATCGTGTTGGAGTGCCTTTATATAAATACATTATAAGAGTTTAAAGGTGCATATGTACATATATTTCGTATATGAGTCTATAGCTACTAGAGCATTTGTAAGATGAGAGCCTTAAGTAGCAAAAAAGAAAACTCTTGGAGGAATACATACTGTTAAAATTTGCTCGAGTTATCCTTAAGTGTTATTATTTCAGAAAATGCACTGGAGAAGGCAAATCTTCACTTTTGAGATAACTGAAAACCTGAAATAAACAGACGATGTTTCAAAGACTGCATACATATCTAAGCAATTTAATCTTTATTCATACATGTATATTATTTTGACATTTTGTTGGTAAGAATTTCAATAAAGCATGTAAATGTAAAAAATGAGAGACATATTTCCTAAATTACTATACCATAGCTCCTTAAGAAGGGATAGCACAGAAGATTACTACTTGTTTATGAACTAGACAGCGTCCACTGCAAACAATAAGTCGGCCAAATATTCCTTCAGCAAAAAAAGTTTATTTGGGATAAAGCAAGGATGGCAATCCAGTAGGTACAGCCATGGTGAACACGTGCAAGAAGAGAGCACTTGAAGAAGAAGCTCTTTTATAGAGGGGAAGAGGAAGTCAGGGAAGGGGCTGTTACAATCATAGAGTTCTTCCTGTAGGGCTTTCGAGACCAATGTAAGATGTGAGAACTCCTCCTATAGGACCTCCTGATTCCTATTTCAGTTAAGATCTCTGCCATAAATTTTGACAGCTTTAAAGAGTTTCTTTAGGTCTTACTAGATATCTTTGAAACATGCTTATATTCTCAATTTGCATTTTCCCCTGATCCTTGTGAAGATAGCTAATAAAAAATTTAATTTTACTTTCCGTTTTCTTCAAAACAGGGTTGATATGTGATCTTGATGGAATGAAGTATTGAGAAAGAAGACAATATTGCTCAGAAAAGGGAAGTTGGAACAAAGCTTTTTTTCCTCCAAAGTAGAGGCCCCCGCTTCACCTCAGTCAATGGAATTAGTCTCTTGAAACCTAAAAGATGTCAAAAGGAAACATTTAGTGAAAATTACTCGGGTTGAGATTTCATTTTGACAGTTGTAGGAATTTGTCAGGGTGAAAATGACTTAAAACAGGCATTGATGGAAGTTATGGAAATGTAGTTAAAATAAGTGTGGTACTGTACGTATTTTCTCTTAAAAACCACTTTGCTTTTAATGCTAGAAAGAAATGTCGTTTGAGGAAAGTTATAATCAGAATTCAAAACGCAGTTAAATTTTATGAACACAGATCTTATTAATAGGGGATTTGTGGAAATTGGATCAAGACTTGGGTTAAACTTTAGAATTTCCTCTTATATTATTAAAAAACGAAACCAATAAAAAATTGAAAGTATATTACAAATACTCATATAACCTTTACCTTGATTCACCAATTGTAAACATTTTGCCATATCTCTTCCTCCAATGTTCTTAAAAAAAACTTTCTAAAATACATTGGTGATATTAAGACAGTTGACCCTTAAGTATTTCAGCAGGTAACTCTGACATAATCACAATTGTATCATCACACTCAATTTTAATATTGATACAATAATTATATCTAATACATAATCCATACTTATAATCACCCAACTGAGACCCAAATGTCCTTTCTAGTTTTTTTTATTTTCAGTTCAGAATCGAATTAATGACCTTACAGTGCAATCATCTGTCATATTTTTTTAAACTCAAATTTAGGACAATCTCCTTATACTTTTTGTTTTTCATGATTATGATATTTCTGAAGAATCCAGGATAGTTGTCTTGTAAAGTATCTCACGATTTGGATTTGTTCAATCGTTCTTTATGATTTTAGATTCAAGTTAAACATTTTGTCAAGAATAACACATAGATGATATTTTGTCCTTCCCATTGTATCAGATTAGAAAGCTAATGATTTCTGTTCCTTTATTTGTGGGGTTAAATATCATCACTTGGTTAAGGTAGAATCTACAAGATTTCCCCATTGTAAAGGTGCTTTTTCTGCTTGGTAACTAACGTATATTCTATATGTTGATACTTTGAAATTATGAGTATATCCTGATCCTCAACAAGTTCTTAGCCAATAGTGTTAGCAACTATGGAATGATAACTAAATCATTACACTGATGTTTGAAAATTATATTCTAATTCTTTCAATTCTGTTGTTTTATATTAATTAACAGCCATTATTCCACAAAGAAGAACTTCTAGTGACTCACCTTTTTTAGATAACTGTGAACTCTTGGATTCTTTTTCATTAAATAGCTTAAAACCCATTATTATTTTGTTTTGATTTGACATTAGCCCAAAATTAGCCAGTGAGATATCTTTCAGCCTGGGTCCTATGTCCTTTTGAAATGTCTCTGTTAATACTAGAATCCTTCAGTAGTGATGCTGGCCTGCATCACCCAGATCACCACTTCAGGACTAAAGGATTTATTACTAATTGCTCCAAAGATTGAGGGCTGACCCTCTCAGCTGTCCACTCTTTTGGGAATTGTCTTTGGTTGAAGATAGCTGCCTTATTCAAAATCATAAGTTTTTGGAGTGGGAGTGTTGAGGCGGAAAGCTGCAAACCAGTATCCAATGACTAGTGAATGAAGGTATATAGAAGCCTTGCTCCCTCTCTTCAATTTAGGACAACTCAGAAGAGTCACGACAGCTTCAGAGCCCCTATGAGTTTGTCAGCACTCGCTATAACTCTACCACAGCCCCAATTTTTTCTTCACCCAAATTTGCTTTTGTTCCCTTTATCACAGTTATTGATACCATGAACATTCCTTAATGAACCTCCAGTTTGCTAATTTTCATCTCAGAGTATATTTCCTGTGGAACTGAACTGTGACAGTTTGTCTGACAATGTTCTGATAAAACTGATACTCGAATGGGATTTTGGAGCTGGATCACCCACTGCTCAGTGAGTAATGAGGTGGAGTATAAAGAGGCCCTTGGCACCAGGTAGCAATTATAAAGTTTTCACCATAGGTAAAATGGGATGTTATACTCGTGAAAGAAAATGCAATAGTGGTGCGTGGTATTAAACATTTGAGATACGCAGGAAATAATGTTTTAAAGGGCAATGGTATTGAGTAGTGCTTGAGCAAGTGATGCTTTGGGAAAAGAGAATAAAAGACTGAAGAAGATTAACCATCAATAAAAGACTAAGTATAAAAACCAAAGAGCCTCCTTGGAAAAATAAGAGATTCTCATTTCTTGTAGCCTGAGGGCAGAAAAGACTTAGAACTAGGTTCGGGACTTAAGAACAGCAGAGCTCTAGTGAAAGTTAAATTCCCCAGCTAGTTTTACCATGACAAGGCAAGTACCCATCTGGCAAAGAACTGTACATAAAGATATCAGGTGAGGACATGTGCTTGATGCACTTGAAAATCTTGAGTTCCCAGATTCCCCAGGATGCACTGAGCCTACAGAAATAGCCCACCATTCTAACAGGGAAAAAATTATTTCATCTAAAAATCAGGTGTGGCTTATCAAAATCAAATTTTGAAAAGCTAACTGTGAGATATAACCTCACCCCTGTCAGAATGGCTATCAATAAATCAACAAACAACTAGTGTTGGTGAGGATATAGAGAAAAGAAAACCCTCATGCACTGTTTGTAGGATTGCAAATTCGTGCAGCCACTATGGAAAACAGTTTGGAAGTTCCTCAAAAAATTAAAAATAAAACTATCTATGACTCAGCAATTCTACTTCTGGATATCTACCTGAAGAAACTCGAAAAACTAATTCAAAAAGATATATGCACCCCTACGTTCACTGCAGCATTATTTACAATATCTAACATATGGATGCAACCTAAGTGCTTGTCAATAGATGACTAAATAAAGAAGTGGCACATATGTACAATGGAATATTACTCGGCCATAAAAAGAAGGAAATCTTACCATTTGAGACAATGTGGATGAACCTGGAGGGTATTATGCTAGATGAAATTAGTCACAGAGAAAGACAAATACTATACACTCTAACTTAGATGTGGAATCTAAAGAACAAATGAAATGAACAAACAAAACAGAAGTAGACTCATAGATACAAAGAACAAATTGATAGTTGTCAGATGGAAGGAGGGTTGGGGGGCTCAGTGAAAATGGAGAAAGGATTAAGAAGTACAAAAATAGTCACAGGGATGGAAAGTATAGCATAGGAAATATAGCCAATAATATTGTAATAACTACATATAATGCCAGTTGGTTACTAGAATAATTGGGGGGATCCCTTCATAAATCATATACATGTCTATGCACTGTGCTGTTCACCTAAAACTAATACAAAATCATATTGAATGTCAACTATAATAAAACAAGTTTAAACAGCTAACATTGAAATGTAAAAATTGGCTTTGATAGAAATTTAATAGATATGAAGAAAAATAGACTTTGATGGGAGGGAACGAGTAACATATTATTGATTCAAACATTTATAGCAATGCAAAAACACAAATTTCAAGTAGAATTGCTATAATTCTCGTGAAATAAAGACTTGTTTGGGATAGGAAAGTGACAAAGCATAAAATAATTTATTGGTATTAGATTTTTCAAAGTAAGAGAAGGCTTGCTTTGACAATAAGTTTAGACAAACACTTTTTATTTATTACTAAAGCAGACAAGTACTCTAGTATATAAAACATAAAGTTAGAAATATTTTACATAAATGAAAGATATGTATGATGCTTACAAGTACATTTTTTTTGAAATAATAATTATATTGATTGCTTTGTAATGCTCAGCTTTTACTGGATGGCATTTGGGCTTCACTGAAATATAAAAAATCAAGTGAGAGGTTATATATCTGTCTCATTTCCTGGCCAGATTAAACCAGGCACAATACTATAAGGCCACTGGCTCCAAACCAGAAATTTTCAAGATTAAGGTTGACGGCTGTTTTATATCCAGCCAAAATTTATTATCACTAGAAACAATATGTATGTCTTCTTCAATTATGGAAATTCAACATGTCTGGATATGATACTTCATAGAAAGAACTAAATTCATTTGTTAATCATTACCCTGATGTGGAAAACTGATTAAGAAGAAAAGAGCCTCTCTACTGACTCAACAGAGGCAACATATAGAACAAAGCTGACACCTGAGCAAAAGCACGGGTACATAAAGAGCAAAGATTTTGAGTTATGGGCAAGAGCACTAGTAGTCCACAGTTTAACTCAGAGCCCCACATTTAGACTTTCTACTAAATAACTGCCCCATGTAAAGAGAGACACTCCCCCGAAATGCATACACATTCCTCCACCCTTCCTCTCCTCCAAGCCAGGGTGGATGAGATCTGAAACGGACACATGAAACTTGAACTTAGGCTGGCCAGCATCCTCTCACATAGGTTTGTCTGTACGATGATCTGGGTGTGATCATTTTCTCTTAAGAATTTGAATCAAGAGACAGAGAGAAAATATGACTATTTTCCACATTTCCTTGAAATTCATGTAATATTTTGATTTGTGGAAAACAATAATTCTTTATGGGGGAAATGGTAGACTCAGGTATGTAGAGCTTTTAATGAGTATAGAAATTGAGAGCAAAGGGAAAGGGAAAGAATGAAAGGGATGCAAAAAGGCTGACCTGACTCGAGCAGAGAATTTTACATGGTGCTGAGTGAAAAATAAGACCTTGGAGAGTATATGGGGTTAGGTGATTGCCCGCTGAATTCCACCCAGTTAACAATAACCCAAGATCTTCTAAACCGTAAAGCAAGAGGGTGGCATCATCAGAGCAGGTTGCATGAAATCTAATGCAGCAGTTACTGGCACAGGAGCCGGAGGCAGAGATATCTGCATCTGGAGGGTGATGAACATCTGGCCAGGAAAGCCACCCTATAAAACAGAACCTCAATTTAACACTGTTATTGTTGCCTGCTCATTATTTTATTTTTTCATTCCTCCTTCTTCATCCTATTCCTCCAGGTTCCCTTTCTATCTCCTATCCTATTGTACTTCTTGCTACTGCTACTCTATGGCTATGTTTATTTATTAAAAAATTTCTCCCCCTGGTTACATGTTTTAAGCAATACCATTGTTTCAAAATTTCTTGAATGATGACTCCCCTCCCCTAAACTGCTGTCTTTCTAACCTTATAGGTGGGTTTTCCGAAATAATTGTCTAGAAATATTTTTTGTATAAGAATATATATTACTCTAAAATGTGGGAGGTAGGTATTTTTCCTAGGATATAGAAATTATATCAGTTTTCAAAAATCATTAGGCTGTATAAAAGTCAATTCAGTTTTCCAAGATTATTTGGGCCCTGCTTGTATTTTCTCATTGATAAACATGCTTATCAACTATGTTACTTCACGTGTCATTAGACTGAAGAATACAAGCTTCTGCTTTAAAAAGTATAAACTAATACTAATACCAGAAAAGCTTGCCTATAAAGATGATAAGATCAATAATAAAACAAAGGAAAGAAAGTGAAAATATGTTTAACTCTTAGAAAGTTCCCTTTGATATATATATCCCTCTGTAACACTGACTAACATATATATATATATATGTTAGTCAGTGTTACAGAGGGATTCTTTGAATGATTCCAGGTTCATTTACGTATAAAGTGTCAAATGATTATTTTCTGACTACATGGTTAAGAGATGAAGAACAAAATGCTGAGGCCAATTGAAAAATAAGAAATGAAAATAAAACCTCTGATATTTTTATGAAAGTAAATTGGAAATACAGAAAAGATTTACCAAAATTCTATCTAGTCACAACTTTTTAGCACTTCTTCTGGATGAGTTCAGGAGCAAACTTTGTATTTATTTAACTTATTCACTGTGTAGACCTGCTTAGTTTTCTTGCTTACTATGCATGTGGATAAGTCTGATTTTCATGGTGGGGATGATGAAAGGAGGAATTTTTTTTTTTTTTTGTGAGATTAAGAGAAAGTTAGTTACTAGTTTTTAGTTTGTTCATATTCTAGTTAATAGATAGGAGTTCACCCCTCTCAACAACCTCACCAGTAAACTATAGCAGGTCATTGAATAATGTCCCTTTGTTGAACACAGTTTAGTTATACTGTTGATGAGATGCCATAGGAATTTAACTCTTGTTTATATCAATGATCCTATGGTAAAATTGGTTTAATTAAACTAATTTTGCTTAAAGTCCCAGAACTATTGATGATGTTAAGTGAGGACTTACTATGTAATTAAAGGACAGAAGTGTCGTTAGTTGGTGCTTCACCAGTCAGAGAGCTCCAGCCGCTGTCATTTTGATGCTCACCACACCCCACTTTCCCCATAACTTGGAGACCTTCAATTATGTTCCCAAGTGGTACTCCCCTACCAAACTGTGCACGTGTCTTTGATTTCAGGAGTGGTGGTGGATGGATTTCAATTTGCAGAGGTATTACCAGATTTGTACCCATTGGACCACTACGAAAATTTTGAAACTCTTATCAATAAATCGTGAGGTAGCACAAGGTCAATTTTATGCCCTTTACATGTTTTTTCTTCTTTGTGCTTTATAATTTTTTCTTAGCACTTTCAGGCATGCTGTTAATATTGCATATGATTTTCCTGTCTGTGCATTTTTCCATTTTGTATACCAGTCCTTGTCCTTCATCTCTGTCAAAACTCATCTCAGAATTAATTTCTTACAAGGAGTTATTCATGATTAGTCTGGCTTGATATTCTTGATAACTTCATTGCTGCAATATTCAGAAATAAATTTTGAGCTATATTAAGCTATATTAAATTCACTTACATTTTATCTCCCCATGTGTACTTCAGTTATTGCTTTAGTGGAGATTCCTGTGTGTATAGTTTCATCAAGAGTTTCTGAATTCAGGAACTGTGCCATAGATTTATTATACCTTCTTATGTCTCTCTAATGTCTTTTTCTCAATAAAGAAACATTGCTGGCTGATGGCCTGGGACCAGAACACAGCAGAACCTGGGGATTTGCTGGGAATCTCCCCAGGTGTCTCCTTCAGCCCTGTTCTTATTCCTCTCGCATGCCACACTAGGTGCTTACCTGACTGTCAGCTGCCAACCATTGACGCCATCGTGGAAATTCCGAGCTCTGGTTGTTTTGCTTTTCCTGCCTTTGCAGAGCTCACACATGGCCAACATTTTCATAATATGACGGTTTGTGAATGCTAATATTACGCAGATTAAAATGCCCACCTGTTTTCTTGTGTCTAATCTTCACCGATCCGCTGCAGAGTCTTACAACTGGGCTGTGAAAAGTCCCCCAAATCGTGCAGCTGTTTAATGGCTCTCACTTATTCACTGCAGCACTCATAAATGGCAAATCACAGATAATCAGAAACTCAGATGTCAAAACAGACATTGAATATTCCATGAAAACCTAAAAGGTCAGAACCTTCCTGACTTTTGTTCTCTTAACTGCATCTTTGAAGAGACAGAACCATTTCCAAGGGCCACCACCAAAATGCGGATGAGCATGAACTTGAAAATCCTCAGGAGAGCTTTTATGAAACTGGCTGATGGGAATCCTAGAGGAGATCGTGAGCACAAATTAACTAGTTCTTGATCATCTATCACTCATGCACCAGGCACTGTACTGGGCACTTTCATAGACTTGCTCAATTTCATTAAATCAACTCTCCCTGTATCTGAAAATTTGTTTTTTTCCACCTCTTATCTGGGGCCCATCTTTCCCTGAGGGAGCAACCAGAGCAGTGTGTTAAAAAGAACGATCTTAGGGTCCTCAGAAGATTTTACTTCACCACATGTAGGTCCTCAAATACAATCGAGAATGAAAGTACTTAAAATAACCCTCAAGATCAAGTTAATGACTGGCAAATGTACAAGAGGGAAAATACCTGACAGTATAACCTTTTGATAGAGTCTCTCATCATAAATGATATATTTTGCATATGTGATTAATTTTTAAATTCTTTGTGTTACAAAACTGAGCAATAAATTTGTAAAGAATGTGAAGCAAAAATAAATTAAAAAATATTTCGACACAGAGACAATCATGTTCAATATGGGGCAGCTATTGCTGTATAACATCTACTCTAAAATTGAAAAGAAGGCTCATTTAAACTCACCTATATGTCTGCCAGTCAGCTTGTGGTGGGATGATCTAGGCTGGACTTGGCTGGTTTTGGTTTCAAACCTTTATTGCTCAGTTTTGTAACACAAAGTCTAGAGGTTGGATGGGTGACTTTCCTTCATATGCCTTTCATTCTCTTTGGAGCAGTGGGTTGGTTGGGTATGATTTTCTGGCTGAGGTGTAAGACAGCAATTAGCCACCAAGCAAGCACATTTCAAGTCTTCGCTTGTATTGCTTCTAACAGCCCATAGGTCACAGTTAAATCATATGGTCTATTCTAAATTCAGTGGGCAGTGAAATATATTGTGTTTAGTGAGAAGGTGTGTGGAAGTCAAGATTTCCTGAACCATAATGCAAGGTATTTCTTCTCAGAGGTTCCTCTCTATCCTGCAGATAATATCAATATTCTAGTGCAAACTCTTTTCTTGATTTGGTAATTTAGGTAAATTTTCCTTTCAGGTTCCTGCCCTTTCCCATGCAATTCCCTCTGCTTGAAATATCTATCTAGCTCTACAACTAAATTCTACTTATATTTCAAAACTTCCTTAGCATCAACTGCTCCTAGAAGATTTGGCTAAGTCCCTCTCCCCATTTTTAATGTAGCACTTAACATATTATTTTGAAATTCTTTAATTACATGTTTGTCTCCCATAATTGACAGTAAACTTCTCCTGGGTAAGTTTGAGGTCTTAATTTTAGAAACTTAGTAAGTTTCTGGTGGATCGAAATAAAAGCACATAGCACATGTCCTGTGTATATTCTTTCCATATCTGCCGATCACCTATAACCATCTCCCAATTGGTTTAAGGGAACGTTGACACAATATTTTAATAATAAAAACAATATCTCCCATCTGCACAGGGCTTGAGAGTTTATAAGGTGAATTAATTTGAAACAAGAAAACTCTTTCTGTTCTCAGTTTCTCTATTTTCATTTATCTCTATTATATTAAATCTGTCCTTTTACTCGATTGTGCTGGCCTGTCTCCTTTCCTGGTTTTTGATTCTAATATCGACAAATGATGCTAAAAAATACCACAAAACTGTGAGCACTCTTTAGATTTTAATCTCAGTTGGGTTTTGAAAGAAAGTCATTTGGCACTCTTTTATCTTTTCAGAAATCTCTTCCAGTCTTCTCAGCTGCTATTATAATTCTTCACAGCAGTTTTAGTCCTCTAACTCATGTCCTAATCCATTTTATTTTTTCCACGTTGTTAATAGCTGCTTGCAGAAAAAACATCGCAAAAATTATCTATGCTGTCCTTATCAGAAGAATGTATGCAGTTGCCTAGACACACCATTTTCTTCTTTGCCATGGTGTTTTGGCACTTTACCTTCCTTGTCCTTGAATCTCGATGCCTATCCTCCCTCTCAAATGCTCTTCATTCACAATTAGTTCTCTCTCTTTTCCGCCTAAATACGTACCTTTAAAACACACATATCAATGAATAACGATCACGTCTTCATGTGTTATTCATGAAAAAATGAGCACCTGGGCGTGATCATTTTAGTACCTGTAGTATCTGTTACACTATAGTTTTATGTACATCCCACAGCAATGCAGTCCCTAGTGCCCCAGCTAAGACGTGGTTCTGGAGTAAGATGGAGTGATAATCCCTCGTTCGGTTCATGACCAAAAGTTGAGAAAGACAGCAAGGGTAGAAATAGAGAAATATATTGGGTTTTTGAAAGCAGAGGTGCCTGTGCCAAAGTTCAGATCAAGGGATCAATAGTTGCAAAAGACAGGTATGAAGCATGGTAGAGCAGAGTGCACTGGATTATCAGGTCAGTTGTTGGTGAATATTTGTGAGATCCTAGGCATTTCTTTTATCAAAGTGTGCACAAGCATCACACTTATCTATTACATGACAAGGCTTAGCACAATGGGTGGTGCATGATACTCGACTGAATGATTGCCATTGATTTCAGGATGACGAGTTTATCATTTTCTTTTTTAATGAGTAAAATTAGTACTTTATTCAAGGATTCAAAACAAGGACATGGAAAGTCTCATGCTCAAACCCAAGTCTTTATTCAAACTAGTTCTTTACATATTTGGAACTAAGTTTTGAATTTATTCTAGGGAAAAAACTGTGTCAATTAAATACAAATCTCTACCATCCTTCCTTCCCACTTTACAGTCTTTCCACAAAAATTTTATGATCTTCTTAAATATACCATACAGGCACATCCCAAGAATGGCAAAATGTGTAACATCCCAGAGTCTCAAAAATTTCTCAGTAGATGGATAAATATATAGCCCTGACCTGGAACCACCTCTTGCTTTTCAATGAATTTTAGAACTTTCTCCCATTGGCAGATACAGCCATGCGATTTCAATGCCAAGGTGCTTTTGTTTTATTTACTTGATTTTTTCCCAAAATCATCCTGATTTTTTTGGCTACTTAACTTCCATTTTATTTTCCTGACTTTCATTCTCTTTTGTTTTCAAGTATCTCCACTGAGTGTTTTGTAATTCGTTCCACTCAATTTTTAGAAAAGACATAGTGATATAATTTCACTTCCATTAAATTTAATAAGGGAAATTAAACTTCATGTTGTTTGCTCAAGGTTTTTGTTTTGCCAGAAGTGCTATTTCAATCTGAGAGACATTTGACGAAATTTCACTCAATCTTTAAAACTGCTTTAAATGACTTCTCCTCTTTCCCACTCAAGTAATCTTTACTCCTTTTGTTCAAACCACCAGTTCAGTAATCTTTATAGTGCATTTGACTAAGTCATGTGTTTGTATGTTTCCCATGTAGGCATGCTTTCTTTGAGAACATCATGTCATGACTTTTGCAGCCAGCACTTATTATATTTGTACTAAATAAATGGATGAGGGCTGAAGTCTCAAGGGGATTATTAAGAAAACAGGAGTACAAGGGAGGAGCATTGATGAAATCCACTAACATCAGTTGTGAGTTTATAGGCCACGTATGATCACAAGCCATTGTTGTTAGGAGCCTGGAAAAAATAAAAACTAGAATGAAGACATTGGTTTTCTTTCTGAAGTGATCACTTGCTCATTGCATCATTGTTGAAAAATGAATTAAAAAATCAATTTCGAATTAATGTGTTAAGGTCTGGATGGAGAACAATGCTTATTTTGGTCACTGAGGCTGATTGAGAGTGTGGTCAGCGCTCAGGGCAGAAAATCACCCCAAATTACCTGAAAATTTATTATCATCTAAGCCCAAAATAAGGCTTAGTTTAATGCAATAGGAAGTACCTTCCAAAAAGATTAGTTTATCTATCCATCTGCCTCAATCTAATTTACAATTTGCAATTATAAGCATTTCATTAATCAGTTAACAAGGCATATTTATAAGGCACATTAATTCATAGGTTACAGCAGTAAACTGACTTATTTTAAAGGCAACCTTGGTATTTTAGCAAGGAAAAGCTAACACTATTTATATTAAAATATTGGATGGAGAATTGGGTTTAAGATGTAAATCAACCTTTATGTTAAAAACAGCTTTAGTTTATTATTAATAGTTTAACAAGGTGAATTGTTGATTAAGTCTGGGTGATATATGATAGATGCAACATGAATACCAACACTTAAAAATATATAGGCAATAGAAGAACATGATTAAAGAATTAATCTTTCATGCTGGCATGTTGGCTTCCAGTCTTTGTCACCTCTGTGAAAAGTGATAATAATATCTTGACTATTTTTTAGAACTAAGTTTTAAAACACATAATCGAGAGAAATCATTGAATCCTTAAATTTGTAGAGGCCATTATAGTTAACTATTCTATAATATTTAAGCTACTGAATAAACATTTTTCAAAAGATAATGTAATCCTGGTTTCCTGCACCTGTGAATTATATGTGATAATTATCTTAAGCAAATGTATACTCTTTCAGTTTAATCACTTATAAGCTTTCTTTTTTTTGTCTGAAAGTCTGCTGATACTGGGATAGTTTTGAATCTCAGTGAGCATATGAGTTTTCTATTCAATTTCTCATTAACTAAATTGAGACAAAAGCCAAATCTTCTTTTAGATGGTTTCTGTTCTTACATTTTTCATCTTTCTCTCCCTTTCTGAGCCAAAACAGAGTTCTCAGTCACTCTTTTACCTAACCAGACATAGACCATCTAATGTGAAAATATTATCAGAAGCATAATCAATGTTTGCTGAAATTCCCATGTTCTAACAGCTAATACAGAACCTCATGATCCAATAGCAAATCTTAATCTACCTGATAATTATAACCCTACTATCACTTTAAAAGTGGCCCAAAACATGTAAATCTGATTTTATATTTTCTATTCAACAGTGTTGCATATGATTAGCTTCTAGTGCCTGGAGCAAAAGTATTGATTAGCTTTCACATAATGCTATGGGTAGTAAAATGTTGAATTTTGCTGTGGGTAAAACGTGTCCTGCTTAATAATCAGTAGACAATTCACATGTGTATTTGAGGAGAGAATTCACATTTTTTGGCAGGTCATAAACCCACACCGACATTTGGTTTGATCCGAGTGTTCATACTAGTTTTGAACACTTATCTCACACATTCTGAGAAACACCTTGGTTTTGCATATTTATTTACCTTAATATTACTGCATATATTCCGTCAATTAAAAATTACCTGAAAGATAATTATTGTGTTCATACAGTTTTCTACTGATGAAGGAAAACGGCCACGTTTTAAAGTCATATTGAACACATTATCGAGTCCAAGAAGTGCCTACTGAAGAATGGTAAGACATTATTTCAGATGCCATGGCTTTAGTGGTCAGTCTCCAGGAAAACCACCCTCGCTGGAGTCTGGATTTGGGCGATGAGCAGACTTGGGCGTGCAGGCATGTTGACTTGCCTCTCTGGATTTTAGTCAGTACAAAGTGAGGAGTCTGTACTAGAATATTTCCAAAATCATTCCCAGTTCCAAGAAAAGAAAATTTTCAAAACACTTTAATTCTAATTTCTAAGCAACTAGGCTTCTCCTTGCTTTTTTTCTTAAATTATTTGATTTGTTTTAGGAACTGCAATATAATTAGCCATTAAAGTAACTACTGTTCTTCAGCCCTTGTTGACTTGATTATGACAACCTTTTTTGTTGTGACCGTTTCTTCCTGACCTAAATGAAATGTAAGCAGATCCCATGTGTTACATAAGTGAATGAATATGTGAATGAATTAAACAAAAAAATATTTAGTACTCATAGTTAAGATCTCCTCTCAGCATGGCAAAGGTGTGCCTAAAAGCTCTGTTTTGATAATCAAGAAACGTGGCAAATGATGAGTAGGGGCCAAGTATTCAGATAGCTACACAATTGATTCATATACCATAAATTGGAACCTTCATTTTTCAAAAGCTTTTGAGTAAAGGTTTGAAATGCTACCATTTTACCTCTAGAGAACAGAACACTTTCATAATATTATAAACTATTTCATTAAATAGCATTTAATACCTACAATAAACTATGTTATAAATGGCTAAGCACAGAAGGTAGATTTAGGGCAGCTTATGACCTTGCCATTATCAGGTAGAAAGGAAGAAGGCAATTTCTTTGTGTATAATTGCATTTAAATTTTATGCTATAATAGTTGAAATGAGCATTGTTAGTCATTTAAAGAGGCACTTTAAAGATTAATTTAATGACATATAGTTGGGCTATTTAAAGAGGTCTAAAAAATAATAAAAGAGAGTTTTATTATGAAAAACTCCTCGTTCTTTGCAGCCCATATCAGAACCTATTACTGCATTTTTGTGCTGGGTGAATAGGTTTGTGTGGGTGGCAGGGAGGAGAGAAGGGGGCTGGCCTGTACTCAGAGACATTTTCATTTTCTAAAATTGAAAATCCTCATCACCATAAATTAAGTTTAATTTAAATCATTTGGTATCAAATATTTAAAAACAAACAAACAAAAAAAGACAAAGTGAGAGTAAGAAAAAGTGTCAAAGAGCTGAAAATCCCTTCTAAAACAAATAAACAAAAAACCAAACTGAAATCACGAAGCTCTTAAGGCAGCGATTTAGTAATTCAGTTTGTTACTCACGCACCAGCCAAACTCCAAATTATATGAAGCACCCCGCCTCAGGGGTATGGAACCAGATCTGCCCCCCTTAGTTTTGCTGCTGACTCTCTGAGAAACCTGGAGCTAATGTAAGGAAATTTAAAAGGAATACAATCGATGGACTCAATAAGATGAGGAGGAAAAATGAAGGATAGAAGGTTGGGGGTAAAGAAAATCTGCATAATTCAGAGAAGACCTGAGAAGAGAGAAAACTGAGAAATGTGGCATAATTGGGAAAAATGGAAAGTGATTCAGATGCTTTTGGGTTATTAATATCTGTATGTTCTAGAAGATTTCGAAAAGAAAGCAACAGTGGGAGCCTATAAGTTAAGCTATTTCTGCCTAGAGAGAATTGACTAATATTAGAAATCAGGAAATTAGGCTTCTTTGAAGTCAGCATTATTATTTTGCTGGCAATGTGGGGCCATCTTATGACTTGTTTATGGTCGGTAAATACCATTTTCAACATCATGGGTTTTGATGACTTCCCTTTAGTCAAAGCTATATTATTAGGACATTGTAAACTATAAAGCAGGGGTCCCCAACTCCTGGGCCATAGACTGGTACCACACATCAGGAGATGAACGGCAGGACAACGAGCGAAGCTTCATCTGTATTTGCAGCTGCTCAGCGGCACTAGCATCACCGCCTAAGCTCCAAGATCATCAGACATTAGATTTTCATAGGAGCAGCGGTGCCTGGTGCCAGAAAGGTTGGAGACTGCTGCTATAAAGGATTTGCAATGAAATCATTTGTCATTTCGATGCGAGTTTTAGTACTGTTTGTGTGCTATTAAATACCCAACTTCAATATCTAAATTTAGTATTCTGAATTAACTATCAAGCTTTGTTTTAAAGCAATGTAATAATAGAACATTCGTACTATACTGGCTTTGAATTGGTAAAATATGAATAGTTGGGGCTCAAGTTTGTCTTTGCAAAGCAAATGCTTTCTTTATGAGTATTACCATTTCAATGGGGCAAAAATTTTGGTGAGGAAAATTTTATATATTAAGACAGTTTTCTTCGAAAGCACCAAAGCACTTCAAAAGTACCCACTCCACTAAGAACAACCATTTATGATGGTTATAGATCATTTTAATTTATTTTTTAAATGGATTTCTAAGGGTCTCACTGAGTCTTCTATTAATGTGGTTGAGTTGGTATATATGAGAATACGGAATGCTTTTGCTACCTTTAAATAAGTCACTGTGGCAAATACTTTATTTGCTTACTTCATATTTATCTTCCTCCTCTTACTGTTAGCAAAACATCAGTTTTGTGTGATGCAGCAATATATCTAGGTATACATCTTTCCCAACTTCATTTGCAGCTAGATTTGGCCACGCGACATAATTCTAATGGTCTGAAAGGATAAAATCTAACCAATGAGATAAAAATAAATGTCTGCAGGGGTTTCTGGAAAAGCCATATTGTTCTCAGTGACAGGCAAAGCAGTTGGTTCAGCAGTTTATATTTTCTTTCTTTAATAGTGTAGATATACTGCCTGGGATTTCAGCATGAACTAGAGCCTGAAACCATGGAGAGACTAGCAAGAAGATGAAAGTCAATACTGTTAAAATGGTGGAGAAGCATGGGAAAGAGCCTGGGTCACTGGTATCTCAGAACAGCTAAGGTAATGCTAAAATATGTGTACCTTTGGACTTCTTGTTATTTGAGAAAAATAAATTCTATTTGTTTAAGTCATTCTTAGGTATTTTGCCACCTTGTAGTCAGATCTTCATGTAAGTGATGCACGAAATATTAAAAGATATGTGTTTTTGTCTATGAATATGTATGTATATGTTTGTCCTTATCCTTCACTTATTCTGAATGATGAGATGTATAAATATGGATTTGTATTCATGCCTAGCTACCTTTGGAAGCATTCAGGGAGAAAAATGGAGAAAGAAAAGGTGAAAAAGAAAGAGAAAAAGTAGAAGAGAAAGAGATTGTGGAAAAGGAAGGTAGCAGGGGTTATTGTAAAAGGAAAATAAGGGATAAATTCTAAAAAGAAACAAATTTAAAATATAATAGTAAACCTGAAAATGTAATATAATTTATGTGCCTGATTATCTTCATTAGTCTCTCTGTACCTTAATTTATTCAAAATGATTTTTAAATGCCTATGATAACATTGTTTTGCCAAGATGTGTACATTTGATTTTAGAAAGTGATGAAGCTCAGTGGAATGAAGGCACATCTGATGACCAGCGCATGAAGGTTTCTGCAGATGGGTCTGCCCACTCTGTGGAGGCTGTCTTTTGAGAATTCTCAGCCAAATCATATTTTTCTCCAACTTGTTAATGTTAATTCTGCATGTAAAAGAAATGTGGTCCTTAACATAATGATGGTGGGGCCCCAAACAAAGGGCCTCAAACACTCAGAGGATATAAGCATGAAAGATGGAGCTATGTGGGACGTGCTGCTCAGGCTCTCAGAGCAACCTCTTACTTCCGTGGTGCCAGGACGGGGAAGGCTTGGTGACTAATGAGTAGCAACCTCTTAAAAGAAAAATGCACTGAATTGTGCATTTATTTGTTGGTGAAAATTAGTTTTTATTCTTACAGTATTTATAACTCCTAAAAAGGGCGAGACAAATTGTGTTTGCTCAAAAAATTAAAAATGGGTCTACTTTTTGACCCAGCAATTGCACTTCTGGGTATTCATCCAAAGAAAACCAAAACAATAATTCGTAAAGATCTATGCACCCCAATATTCATGGCGGCACAATTACAATACCCAAGATATGGAAGCAACCTAAATGCCCATCAACAGACGATTGGATGTATATGGTTCATATATACAATGGAATATTACTCAGCCATTAAGAAAAATAAAATCCTACCATTTGCAGCAACATGGATAGACGTAGAGGTTATTATGCTGAGTGAAATAAGTGAGACAGAGAAAGATAAATACCATATGATTTCACTTATATGCGGAATCTAAGGAACAAAAAGAACGAACTAATCAGAAACAGACTCACAAATATAGTGAAAAATTTGATGATGGACAGAGGGGAGGTGGTTGGGAAGCTGGGAGAATGGGGCGAAGGGTTAAAGAAGTACAAATTAGTAGTTGATAGTTGGGCACGGGGATGGGGAGCACGGCAGAGGGAATGCAGTTAGCATTAATATGATGGCTAAGTGGAGGGCCAGGGAAGGGAGGGAGCAATTGGGAGGATCATTTTATGAACTATATAGATGTCTAACCAATGTACTGTATACTTGAAAATAATTTAAATAAATAAATTTTAAAAATTGCGTTTGAAAGACATTAACAGCCGATCTTGTCATTCTTTTGCAGAAAAAAAATACAATTTCCCCTTATTCCTTCCTCTCCATACATCTCCACTCTTTCACTCCTATAAGTGTACTCTTAAAACTTTTTCAATGGATATATACATAATATACATTTATCGCCAGAAGTACAGAGATTTATTTTTAAAAAATTTACCTATCCTCTCACTACCCAAAGTTATACACTGGAGACATTTTGGTATATTCCCTTTCAATCATGTGTCTGCATGTGTATTTATCATTTCTCATCCTCCCAAAATTGTTGCCTTCTGTAAATATGGATTTGTATCAGGGCTTATTTCTTGTAACTTTGCATCATGATCATGTGCTTAGGGAAGTGTATTTCCATTGGTTCAGGGACATTTTCTGGAAACAAAGTAATAAAAAACCCATCACATCCCAGTAAATAAGTGCAAGGGGGAGGAAAGCAGATAGACGTATGTTAAATGTAGAAACCACAAATAACTGAGTGATGCTGATAATCAGCAAAGTTAGAAGTCACTAGTCTAGACTAGGGCTGGCAAACTGATGGCTTGTTATCTACATCTGGCTTGCATACGTTTTTAGTTTGTTCATAAAATGATGGTTTTTTAAAATTGAGTTAGTGGCTAAGATTTATAAATTGATATAGTCCACATACAAAATCTGATGTTACATTTTTGAAAAGCCACAAAATCTGGCAAATCAAGGGCCACATTCCTCATGGCAAATATTGACTGGAGTCAACAGTGGTTACTCAGTGAGATGGAGCTTGTGCTCTCTAGTTTGCTCATTGCCTTATGATCAGCTTGGCTTCCACATGTGATTATATTTGCAAAACTAGGGGCCAGTCTAGATTTAATTTTCAAAAAATTATTTATTGTCATTATTATTTTTGTGAGAGTGTCATTTCTCACTGAGCCCAACTAGAAAGGGCAGAGCAGGGATCGTAGTATTTTTTCTTTATGGCCATCATGTCTCGGTGACCTAGAGATTTTCAGTAAATATTTGAAAATTAACCAAACTATTTGATGGATAGGAAATTTAAGTATAAAATATTTTAGCATACTATATAAGTTGAAAATATATTTTAAAATATATTTCTAAATGAGCAACGTAACAATAGTAACAAATTATAGCTTCCATCAAGTTTCCATATGTGCTAATTGAACTAATCAGAGGGATCACTGAAAATGATTTTTATTTAAACAAAAACTAATATTTTATATTCAACCTGCCAAAAGAACAGGTCTTCTTTTCATGCTAGGCATATATGGATGGTAGGGGTAAAGAGTCAGGCAGAAGGGCTATTAAAAATTGTAATTCATAAGCAATATAGTAGTAGTGACCTTTGTATCAAATGTTACATCTAGTCCTTCTGCGATGAAGATCATATTCCCGAGTACATTAAGGTAGTCATCAGAATGAACTGTAGAGCTTCTGTATTATATTATAACATCCAAACAAAGGAGAAATATAGGATATAAGACCAAAGAATGCCCTATGGAGCCTTAGAAATTAAAAACAATCTCATAGGAGTAATGGTTTTTAAAATCCACATATGGATAGTGATTTGAAATAGCTGAAAACTTTCTCATGTCTTATGGCCCTCTTGACTCCTTCTAAAGTTTCATGTCCTCGTTGTGGAAGAAGAATGAACTGAGGGAGAAAGGGATTTTCTTTGTATTCAAATCATCCATTTTAAATGCAATACAATATGTTTTCCATTTCTCATTTTGTAAAATCTATCCTGTCCCCCACCGCCCCCGCCGCCAACCCCAGCTGCCTTATTCTCGTAAGGAGAAATATAAAGGGGCTTTCTTTGGGACCACTGACCTTGACTTATTGGTTATCTAGGTCTCTGCTGAATATCATTTGCTTTTGACTCTTACCAGATGCAAACGGTAGATTTTATTGGGAGCAGAAAGATAAGGATTAATAGGACGGGAGACGAGAAAGGATGAGAGAGCAGTATTTAGGTGGAATTGGGCTGGAGTTTATGTCTTCTTAGACATATGTCTTCTTAAGACAACAGTGGACTCAGAAAGGAGCTTTCACCTCATCCGTATATTGTATGAAGGATTTGGATTTTAAATCCAAACTTCCAGCAATTGATTTCTCCAAAGCATTTTGCCAAATTAATGGCTTTCACTAAATCAATAACCTTAGCAGTTCTGTATTCCTCAAGTGCAGGGTATTGTGATGCGGCAAAACACAAAGCATCCAGCATAACGGTCAGATATTTTCAATAGAATGCATAGATATGTTTATTAAAACTTTAATGGAGTACTTATTAATCTCAAATTATATGTAGATATGTCTTAGAAGAAAATACCATCATAAGCAAGATTTCAAGAAATACACTAGATAGGCATGGATTGTACCTTTATCTATGCTATGTCAGTGTTAATTGAAGATGTTTCCATTCCACGGTGTTTACTTCCAGAGCTAAATTATGGCTTTAAATCACCCTCAACTTTCGATGTTTAGAAGCTTCGGCATCTTACAATCAGAAGTCTTCATCTGCATGTGTGCAACTCTGAGCAACCTCAATACTTTTTCCAGCACAAGAATAACTTGAAATGTCAAAAATGGTCTCTTGGCCCATACTATTTCAACCATCCGGTCCAACCTTTGGGTATCAGGGCAGCAACCTAGCTTTATCAGAACGAGAAGACTTTAACTTGTTCATCAGGAAGATATGCATATGCTTCTTGTAGTAAGCTTCCAAACTTTAACAACGGTTGTTTTAAAAAAAATCAGGACATAATTTTCTAGGTTCCAGCTATTGTGCACCATAAATGTGTATCAAGGTTCTGTAAAGTCGCCAGATAAGACCACAGTGGAGCTCTTCTCTCCTGCCTCAGTGCTGGTTGTGAGATTGAAGTAGAAGTGGGGGGCAGAGAGCAGAAGGCAGAGAAGATGAGAGAGAGACAGAGACAGAGACAGAGACAGAAAACAGAGAGATGAACTGGGAATGAAGGCCACCAGCAGTGTTTGGGGTCCTTCAGGTAGATATTTTTGTAGACATCTGTTTATATGAGCAATTTGATTACAAATCTGTTATAAAATTTATGGGCCCAAGTGAAGAATAGTGATTATTGATAATGATTTAAAATAATGGAGTTGGGAAGAGGCACTTATTTGTTTATTGTCCAGTCACTACATGTGAAAGTTCATTATAGGGTCCAAGTACCATTTCTTTATGTTCAAGTCTAGGAAACATTTCTTTACGTTCTTTATTGTCAAATGCATCATTCTTGGCTAATTTTAATTCTCCCACCATGGGAAAAGGCTGGTAATGCTGTTATTGCTCATAGTGTCATGGCTCTTTTGAACCTGTTTATATTGAAGCAGTACCTGCCCCCGCCCCCAGCACTTGTGTACTATGGACTACATCATCACTTACAGTGCTGCATCATCCATCATGATGCCCATAAGTACCAGCCTCCACCCTCTCTCCCCAAAGTTGTATTGTGCCTTGTTGGTGATAATATGAGCATATCTTATTCAAGTATGCAGGATACAGTGAGTGGTCATTTATTATTTGGTCATGTTGTAGTTTCTCTTTCTAATTTCACAGTGTAATCATGGATGAGCACATCTTCTAATCATGTCTTCTCTTGCATTCTTTAGTCCATAATCACTGCATTTCTAAACCGTTGACCCCATCTTTGCTTTCCACACACCGCCACCAGCAAAGGGTCTCTGGAGTGATAAGAATTATCTCCTTTGTACAAGGAATGTCTATTCTTTGTCAGCCATCTGTTACGACCAGTCCAAGAGAGCATGGCATCACTACATCCAGCAGAAACAAAGAGGATATCAACGGTCTATTGGCATTAAGGAGAAAACGGTCTCAAAGTCCTTGGAGGACATGTGGTGGCAACTCTTGGAGGATTACCTCATATGTGGTGCGGATCCTCAGAGGGGTTGGGGTGACTACACCGAGTGACAGCAGTGGGGGGTGCATAGGACAAAGGGGATGCCTACTGTCACCCCTGCTGCCCATGGGTGCTGTAGACTGGACACTGCACTACAGTGAGAACAGAAATGTTCGCAAGTCATCACAATGGTCCACCTGTGACTCAAGGCAAAGGGTTGGCTCTAAACGTTGAGCTCTTCCTGTGCCCGACATCGTGAGTGATGGTCAGTTATACTCTGTGTGTCAGTACTATTCTGGTTGTTCAATTACATGCAACCATGCAAAAAACAATCAAATAGAACCCCCAAAACAAAAACCCACCATGCTAGTGAGTAAGAGCGATACACTTGCCAGGCTGTACTCCAGGCGGTACTCCTGGAACTGATGCCTGGGTGGGGCTTGAGGGCAGCCGTATAGGCACAAGACCCAGAGTCCCATGTGACATCTGGTCCACCCAATCCCCTGGTTAAAGGATTGGAAATTGCTTCCACGAAGAGTACAGGCTCAGGTGCCCCATATAGAAAGCACTGCAACCCTAAGCACAGGAGGGAAACTCAGAAAATTTTAAATGGAATACTGCAAAGCATACTTCCTTAATGCCAAGCTGGTACAGGTGCCTGGCTTGCCTGGATTAAGGAAGAAATTCTTGGGAATAAAGCCCTACTGTAAGTGACAAAATGACATATATCTTGCTCAAAGTTAATTCAATTAAACTACACTTAAGATTTCTTTTTGCTTAAATTCATGACATAATGGTAGTTATCTGAGATAAGTTTAATCAAACCTTTCAAGTTCTATGGGACAGGCTTGTCTCTGTCATTTCTACATCATCCCAAGGGACCATAGCTACAGCTACCCAGGAGAGATTTTAATACCAGTATTGAAATATGATGGGGGAGTAAAAGTCCTCCCAGAAACGGACACACCCTTCACCGCAAGAAATTAATAATAAAACCTTAGTTGGGTGTGATGGCAAAACTGTGAATGTAGGAAACTCTTTCTGCCAGTAGTCTCACATTTAGATCTTCATTTGAGAATCTCCCTCAGATTTAACTCATTTCCTCTCGTTCCTGTATCCCCCTTCATTTCACTTCCCATTATTGTCGTGCTATGTATTAGCTCCAAAGTTGTAGAAAGAATAGCTAAGTAGAAATTGCAAATATACTTAACTTCTGAATCTTCATTAGTGGGCACTTAGCAGTGGTATACAAGAAAGTCTAGTGTTTGTTAAAAATTCAGATGCTTAAGCCATGACCCAGAGCTTTTGACTGAGTAGGTCTGAAGTAAGTACCAGAAATCTTCAGTGTTAATAGCAATCCCCGGTGATTCTGATGCAGATGATCCGAGGACAATGCTAAATAATATAATAATGAATCACTATTGTGTAAGTATTAGAAGGCTGCTCCAAATTGATATAGGCAGCTAGACTGACCTTCTGAAGATAACATCCAATATTTTGGCATAGCCCTTTAGTAATTCTTATTAGGGAATAATCAGACTAGATAATAAGAGAATCGACTGGCCAGTGAGAGACTTATTCTTAGCCATCTGGGTGATTTTTGGTGCCTCTTAGGTTACATACTTTAGGTAGCAGATATTCTTCCAGGTCTGGGTGGAGTGTACACCACAGGCCTGGTAAATATCCTAAACTGGTTTGTGTAACTAAGGAGTGGAATTAAGCAGCATCCACTCCGCTATTTCTCAAAATATGGTCTGGATACCTATTTTCATAAAAAAAAAAAAAAAATCCTTGGTGGTGATAGGAGCAGCTAGGCAGGGCAAGGGAAAAAGTTTTAAAATCAGACTTTCCTTGAGTATGGCCTTCAGTATGCATTTATGACAAGTTTCTAGGTGATTCTTATGCATTTGAGAACCACTGCTTGTTAGTAGAAGTGGAAAACAATATCTTAAAGACATATTTAAAATAAAGAGAAATGACAAATGTTTAATTACTATTCTTGTAATTGTGTTGACAAAAATGAACACAATCAAAAAATATATTTTTCTGTAATTGGAAGTGTACCCTCTTCATTTCTTCATGATCTGTATGTTTTCCTTCAGGCACAAATCTTGTCTGGCTAAAACTTTCAATGCCATAAAAGTCCAGGTGACACTCTATAGGTGACTTGAACTAGATTTAATTCCTTATCCAATGTTTCTATGTTTTTTAAAAAGAAAAAAAAATATGTTTATACATATATCTATGTTTTTATTTGTGTGAAACAAACCCCTCTCTGCCTTGATGATCTCTTTAATGTCACTCAAAATGTCAGGGGAGAGATCACCCACCTGAGTCCACTTTGTTTCTGGGACAATCAGAGGTGACTGTGAAACATTAATGGATCTATACAATCATTTAAAATTACTTTTAATTATTTGGCATTGCTTTCTTTTTCTATTTCCTTTGAAGAGTAAACACCTCAGGAATTACTTGCTGTTGTTCATGACCCTCTTTTCTCTGGAACTGATATTTTGTTGTTTTTGCCTTATCCTGTCAAAAAAGGGCCTCCCATCCCAGAGTCTATTGCTGCAACAGACTTCACTTCTGTTCCCAGTATTCAAGGAGATTTTCACTCCTAGGTCTTCTTTTTGTCCCTTGGTTTGTAGCACTCTGGCTCGGTTGATAATTAACCAAAATCTCTTTAAGTAATTATAGTAACGCTTTACATTATGAATAGTTCAGGTCCATTCAGTGTTAAGTTAAAATTTACCCAGTGATGGGTGCTTAGGAAGTTTTGAAATCTAATAAATGCTGAGAAATATGACGATCTTAATGCTTTTACAGCTGTCATGCTGCTGCACACAGTTGCCATGTGGCCCACTTGTAGATTCTGAACCCACCTGTCAGTCAGTAGTCAGAGGAGAGATTTCCAAAAACAGGGACTTGTGTGCATAGAATTCAATTATTGCTTGGGGAAATCAGTGTAATTTATATTCATATGCTGCACAATCTAATTACTTATAAAGTAATAGTATCTTTTTAAAAATATGCAGAGAGGCATAAAATAAAAAGCTCAGGAAATTCTCAAGGAATTACAATAAAAGAGTCTGAACTAAAACTTTATAATGTGTATGAATGTTTAGGCACTCTTTTTAATATTATCCTGATATATTCCATTCCATTCAATTCCTTTCTTTGGCTTCTAAGATGCTGGTAAAAATTAGTTTCATGATCCACCACTAGTTTTCACCTACAATATAAAATACACTGTTCTAGAAACTCAAGATTTCACAGAGAAGTCAAGGAACATAATGTTAGAGACTTCTTGGAAGGAGATCAGGAAAGGCCATAAAAGGCAATTGAAGGATATCTTTAAACAGCAATCTAAGCTATTAGGCAATTGTTAGGCAATAATTTAGGAGTCACTATAGATTTTTGAGTCAATATTGCATTATTACTGCTAAGTTTTGGAAAGACAGATCTGGCAGCAAATGTGTAAGATGGCATTGGAGAGTTCGTTAGCATGCTGTGGTACTAGTCTAGATACAAAATCTGCATCAGAGTAGATATGGAGAGTGAGAAAATGTCACAGAAGAATTTATACAGAACATATTTGAACAGAAGGAGGTAGAGAAAGGAGTCAGAAAGAATTTGAGTTTGGGGTAATTAGAATTTTGGGGTAGTTATGGGCCTGTTTGTGTTCTCTCAAAATTTATATGCTGAAGTCCTAACCTCGGAATGTGATTGTATTTGCAGAAAGGGTCTTCACAGAGGTAATTAAATTAAACCGAGGCTGTTGGGGTGGGCTCTAATCCAGTCTGACTTGTGTTCTATAAGGAGAGGAAATGAGGAGAGAGACCAGGGATATGTGAACAGAGGGATGACCGTGTGAAGAGGAAGCAAAAGAGTGGCCACCTGCAAGCCAAGGCGAGGGGCCCGATAGGAAACCCATCCTGCCAGCACCTAGATCTTAGACTTCTAGTCTCCAGAATTGTGATAAAATGAATTTCTGTTGTTTGTTAACCAATAACAAAAGGCCAAAGTGAGAGGCAACAAGTATTTATTTGGATAAAAATAAATAAGAATAGCTATTTGGGAAGCACCGATTCAGGTAGAAGCCCAAATAGTGTTTGGATTAGGAAACAAAGCCAAGGGGTATTTATGAGAAAGGGAAAAGGAACAATTATATGAATAGAAAGAAGGCATTTCTGTTGGCACAGATAAGCTAACTTAGCTACGCTAATTCTAAACAATGTTTTAGTTTTCAGCCCTGTAGTCATAATATCTGCTTTTTTGTTATCTTTGCAGTTCTTTGGGACACAGTGTTGCCTTAGGCCCAGTCCAAAGGTTATTTTGCCCTATTTTAACTTTCCAAAGGTTTAAGGCATATAATGTGCAAGGCAGTTCCTCTGGAATGGCAGCTTGGCTCCATTTTAAAGTGAGTCTGTTTTATGTTATTTTTCACATGGTTAAGCCACTCAGTTTGTGATATTTTATTATAGCAACCCTAGTAAACCAAGATAGATATGTTAACAGAAATAGAGATATCAGGAAAAGAGTTACACTTAGGGTTTGAGACGGGGTAGAATAGGGAAATATTTTTTGACCTTGGATGCATTGAGCCTGCATATTGATAAGACAGGCAAAAAGACAATAAGAAGAGAAACAAGGATACATGATCTTGTTATCAAAAATAAACCAATACATACATACTACATAGATTTATACGTAAATAAAATAAAAGTAAACTTATAATTGTTTAGAGAGATTATAGAAAATGCCCCATATATTTTGGAGGTGTCAAAAAGTGCCACTTGCTGGAATTTGAATTTATTGTTTTGCATTTGAGGCTTAAAAATTATAATTCAACTTCGTAATATGTTTTTCTCAAAAAATATTGGTTTGATACAAAAAAATAATCTTATAATCTAATTTAATGTAATATTTTACAGGTTTTTTTAGTTATCTTCAAATTCTTAGATAGCAGCAGACCACTCATATATAATAGCATGCATAAGGAACTGAAGGGGAAAATGGGTACTTGTAAAGAACCTGCAAAAGATATACAGCCCTCTTTGCAGGCAATTCCATGACTAATTTTAATTTTAGCCCATTTTTACTCTTTTAGCTAAAACCCATGACTGTGAAAAAGAAAGGTATACACTGAAATTTAACCATCTTTACAAAATTTTGCTGAAATTAAATTGTATTTTATGAAAGTTACAAGCCTTTTTTTGTCTTTTATTCTGCTCAAAATGTCTTTTTTAAAAAAGCAAAAATACGATTTTTATTTTTTTGTTTCCTTTTCACAGAAAAATATAGCATAATATATAATATTATACTTCTACTCTTTGCTTTTATCACTTAATAACAAGTCTTGGAGAGCTTCGTATATGGGAAAACAGATCTCTTCCTCAATTTTTACTTGCAACTGAATAATATTCTATTGTATGACATCTCATATTTTCATCAATTACTTTTGGTGTATATTGAGGTTGTTTTCATTAAGTTTATGCTATTGCAAGCAATGTCTCCATAAATAGTTTTGAATATATGTTATTGTGATGGGCAAAATTTAACCTTCGTGATCTTCGCCCTCTAGTTAGGCCTGCGCATGTTAGGATACATGGTAAAAGGGAATTGGGATTATGGTTATGGACCTTAAAATAGGGAGATGATCCTAAATTATTCATGAGGGTCAACTGTAATTACAAAGGTCCTGAAAATCAGAAAAGGAAGGCAGAAGAATCTGTTAGAGCGATGCAACCACGAAAGAAGAGGCAGAAGAGACCTGGAGCATGAGAAGACCCACTGCTCTAGCTTTTAAGAAAGAGGAAGGGAGCCTATAGCAGCTGGTAATGATTTTCAGCTGACAGTCATCAAAAAAGAACAGCTTTCATTCCTACAACCTCCATGATCTGAATTCTGTTAACCACTTAATCACTTGCATTAGCAGGAGATAATTCTTCCCTGGAGCCTTGAGAATGGTGCCTAGCTCAGCCGAAAGGGTGATTTCAGTCTTTTGAAATTCTAAGCCCAAAACCAGCCTAATTCATCGGACTTCATCTCCAGAACTGTGAAATAATAAACATATATGTTTTAAATTTGAGGCAATTTGTTACAGCAGCAGTAGGAAACTAATACAATCATTTTTATGTGTACCTGCTAGGAAAATTTCTAAAGTGGAACTATTGAGTCAAAGAGTATTTGCAAAGATAATTTTGGTAGGTTCTTTAAAATTGCCCACAAAATAGATGTCAGCAATGAGAGTCGGATTTTCCCATTATTGCCAAACTTTTGGATCTTTGTCGAGTAGGTAGAAAATGTTGTTTTGGTATGTTTTCACTTATATTTATTTTAAAAGTTTTGCATCTTCCACATTTTTAAGTCACTTTTATTTCTATATCTGTGAACTTTAGCATCATATCTTTTGCCCATTTTCAATAGCATTGGCAGGTGTATCTTGTTGATTTATGAAGTTGTTTACATACTATAGAAATGTGTTCTTTGTCTATAAGTTGCATTTTTCTCCTCAATTTGACATTTACCTTTTGATTCTGTTCATGGTAGTATTTTAATGCAAATTTTAATTTTAATTTTTATAGAGTCAATTGTATTTGTCCTTTATTTAATGGCTTCCAGGTTTTATATTATGCTTTAAAAGGTCCTTTGTTGGTAAAGGTCTAAAACAAAAAATTCACTTAGATGTTTTTAGTACTTCTGGTTTCATTTTTGACATTTTAATTTGATCTCATGTATTGAATAAACATTTTCTCTACTGATTTGAAATGCTAATTTAATCATATTTTAAATTCTTTGTATTTTGTTTATTTCTTATCTTAGTCTGTTCCTTTCACGATTCTGTTTACTCAAGCTTTAACACTATACTTTAGATTATTGAAGTTTTAAATATATTTTAATATTTGGTAGTGATATCTGCCACATTGTTCTTCCTTTGTTGTTTTGTTCATAACCTTTAGAATTGCCTTGTTAATTAAAAAAAAAAAAAAAATCCAGTTAGTGAGTTTGCTGGGGTAACAAATAATTCTATAGATTAGCTCAGGGAGAACATTCATCTTTATGATAATGAATCTTCCTATCCAAGAACATTACTTATAATTTTACTTGTTCAGCTTTTTATTTAAGTCCAATAATATTTTAGTCTCCTAAATAGGGACTTTTTTTTTTAGCATTTATTTTATTATTAGTTTCAAATATACACTACATTGCTTAGATATTTATATAGTTTATAAAATGATACTCCTGATTGCCCTCTCTCCGCTGGCTCTACACCTAGCCGTTACATTACTGCTGACTGCATTCCCTACACCATGCTCTCCATCTCCGGGACCATCTATCGACTACTAATTTGTACTTCTTTAACCCTTCACCTCTTTATCCCAGCCCCCCAAATCCCTGCCCTCTGGCAGTCACCAGTATGTCCTCTATATTTGTGAGTCTGTTTTTGATTAGTTTGTTCTTTTTTTCCTTAGATTCCACATATAAGTGAAATTATACGGTATTTATCTTTCTCTGTCTGACTTATTTCACTCAGCATAATAACCTCTAGGTCCATCCGTGTCGTTGCAAATGGTAGGATTTTATTTTATTTTATTTTTATGGCTGAGTAATATTCCATTGTATATATGAACCATAACTCCTTTATCTAATCATCTGTTGATGGGCATTTAGGTTGCTTCCATATCTTGGGTATTGTGAATAGTGCTGCCATGAACATAGGGGTGCATAGATCTTTACGGATTAGTGTTTTGCTTTTTTTTTTGGATAAATACCCAGAAGTACAATTGCCTTGTCAAAAAGTAGATACATTTTTAATTTTTTGAGGAACCTCCAGACTGTTTTCCATAGTGGCTCATATGGATTTTAATTTGTTTTTAAGTTTATTTCTAGATAGATAGTCTCTCTTTTCACTGCCATTGTAAATGGAGTCTTTTGTCATATCTTCTAATTGGTTGTTGACTGTGAGTATAATACTGTACGTATGGACATATACTATGTATGTTTTTATGTAGATTAACTTCATTCTCATCCATTTAATGAATTCTCTTGTTTTTCTATTGACTACTTTGCTTTTAAGTATAAAATTATAAAATCTGGAAATAATAATTTTACCTCTTTCACTCAAATTTTTAAACATTTAATATTGTTTCTTGTCCAATTGTATTCAAAAAGATAAACAATAGTTGTAAAAAGTCCTTGTGTTTGTAGGTATCATCCTGAGAGCACCCTTTTACCTTGAACACCATAATTCAGACCATTTGCTGTGCCCTTTGTAGCTGATCCCAACAGCCAGCTTCTCCACTCAGGCCTGGTCCAAGTGGGCCTAGCTTTTTCCTTTTTATCACCAGAGTAGCAAACTTTATCTTGATATAAAGACATAATTTAATGATTCCAAAACATGGTTATGCATTAAAATCACTTGAGGAACTTTCTGAAAACAAATTAGTAAGCTTCAAATGATAGCTAACTGAACCAGAAATTTGGGAGTAGCATCTTTTGTAAAAGATCCCCAGGTGATTGATTCTAATGCTACTACAAAAACTCCATCAATCCAAGATAATGGTTCTCAATCAGGAATGATATTGTTTCCCAGAAGATATGGGCAATGCCTAGAGATATTTTTGATTGTCAAAACTAGGGATGAGAAATACTACTGGCTTCTAGTGTATAGAAGCCAAGCGTGCTTCAGAGGACAGCTTTCTCACAACCAAGAATTTTTATGATCAAAACATAACAGTGCTGAGGTTGAGAACCTGCCCAAGAACTGCACCTGGGAACCATCAGAAGACTCATCCTTACTGACCATTGCTAGTAGCCTGCTGTTTAATTATTTCGATAGCAGAGGGTATATCAATTTACAAAACAATATACCAAAACCATATGGTCTGATCATTATTATGAACTAAAGAATAGACAGGTTTTCCTTGAAATTGTAAGAGCTAGAACTTCCATTGTGTCAGACGCTATGACCTCATAGTCATGATTTTTTCTCACTAACAACAGAACCTCAATTTAGATGAGGGTAATAATATTCTTCCCTTGAACCTAGGGGTTCCCATGTGAAACAGATCTAGCTAATGAGATATGTTATGAGTGGAACTCCCTGGTGGTGCATCTGTGAAATCTCTTTAAAATGCAGGCAGATTAAGTTGGCATATGCCTCTCTGTCTTTTATGTATCTTCCTGCCTGGGACATTGATGTAATGCTCTGGATGAGGCACTCATCTTGTGATTGTGGGGTGGCAAGCATGTGTTAAAGACATCTCAGTGGTATGAAGATTCTTGAATACATTCAGACCCACCATACCAGTCTAGCTCTGAACTCCCTTCAAATGAGAAAAGCAAACACCCTGTCTTGTTTAAGTCACCATTTTTCAGCTGAGTGAAATTTGTAACTATGCAGTTATTTTCATAATGAAAATATACAATGTCAATAAGGTTATATAATCTTTATTTTAAAGACATTATAAACTGTTACACATATATAATAATAAAAATTATAGTGTTAACTCATGATACTATTTTTTTTTTTTTTTTTTTAATAGGAAGGGAATTGCCTTTGTAAGGAAAGTAACAGACTGCCTGGGCCTTGGAAGTGGGACTTTCAGGATATGGGTTAGCAAAAGACAAAGATTAAAAAAATATTGCTAAATCCCTCTGCATAATAAATTAACTTGAAATTATGGAAAATAGTGAGCATGTATGGGGGAAGTGGGTTGAGATTACAGTGGTAAATAAAGCTGGACAAATGGCTGAAATATTTTAAGACCAGGGATATATAATATTTAATTTTAAGATGTTTGCATCACTTTACTGTAGAACTCTGATGCAAAAATCTTCAATAAAGTCTACTATATATTTTGCATGTGCATTTTTATTTGTTTATTATTATTATTATAGTGCAATTCAAGAAATAAGAAGCCAAATTTCATATCTGGGTTGGAAAGAAGAGAATATGAACAATCATTGGCTGGGAGCTGAAAGCCCCATCAATAATCCAGTGGAAAAAATATTATATATATTTCTTGTATATTTATTCATATATACATATATTTCTATTGGTTCTGTTTCTCTGGTGAACCCTGACTAATACGAACTTGAAAATCATTATAAGAGTAGGAGTCTGGAAAAGAAAACTTTCTTTCTCTGATTCTTTCAAATGACTTAAACGTAGTGATTAAACAGTTGATGAAAGAGAAAAAGAATCAGTGCCCAGGCAGAGGTAAACAGCCATGGCAACTTTGACTTCAGGCCTGAGCCAAAGACTGTCTACAATGTGGAACACAACACTAGGCTACAAAATGCATTAAAAATAAATGTTATAAATCAATAATAACATTTACCAAAGGCATTCTTTTATTTAAATGTTGCTCAGAAAATATATCTTTTAAAATAATGTTTTTAAAATTTTGTTCAAGTCTGCTGTAAAGAAAAGTTATAGCTTTGAACATTCATACTTAAATGAAGAGCAGCCAGCCTCTACTATGTAGAGCCTTAAGGAAAACAAATGTATGACTCAAAATTTTTCTATGGCTGTAGTGAAATTGTAATATTTGTCATAGTATCCAAATTTGAATAAATATACCAAATGAGAGACCTCTTATGTGCTGAAAACTTAAAAATTATGTCATGAAATGATAGCGAATGTCACAATAGATATAAACAGTATAATTAAATCTGTTTTAGAAAAGTAGGTAGTATATCCACAAACCAAGAATAGTTTCTAAAACTTGTCTACAAATTTAAAAAAGATATATTTCATAAAAACAAAGTTACATTTCTTATCAAAATCTTATGTGTTTCTACAATGAATTCCATTCAAGTCTATATACATGTGCTTCAACTTATTTTTAAAAAGCAAATGGTAATTTGGTAAGGAAATTTGATAGAGTGCATTCGTATTGAGTAAAAACAAAATCAAAAAAGTAAACACATACACAAAAATCCAAAGAATAAAATCTAATTAAATGTAAGAGTTAAGTAATAAACAGAAAACACTTAAGCAGATTTTCATTTTTTGTTTATTTAAATAAACAAGCCTGTTTTTTTTAAATTAGGAATAGTTAGTCTTTGAGGGCTATTACAGATTTTGTTTCATGATACTTAATGTTTTTTATTTAAGAGAAACAAGATGAGATGTTAGATATTTCCATCTATGGCTACCTAATATACTTTTTCACACAAAATTTTGCATCTGTGTTGTTTAGTTCAATCGGTGTATTAAGCAAGGAAACAAGTACTACAGACTTGTCTGAAATCACTGTTTCCATTGATATTGGAGTCCAGCTTACCTAGTGAATGGGCTTTTCGATTTTAAAAATGTCTAGATTGTTTTAATGTAATTGGCACTTGGCTCTGCATGGAAATTCAAGTAAATATTCAGTGCTGGGCGAGGAGCTCAGGTCTAATTCCTGAGGCAGAAATGAGTTTGCTGTAATTCCTTCTTATGTATTAACTGCCTATACAAAATCTGAGAACTAAAAATTAATGAACTGCATCTTTTATAATTTATTTAAAGATAAGTTATTAAATAATTTAATATCATTATCTGTCAAGTACAAACTCCTTTATCAAAGAGAGCACTATTTGTAACAAAAACTTTATAGTTTAAAAGCACTTATGTGCACAAATGGCTGTAGGAAAAAAGAGATAATGAGAAAATGTAGAACTCCTAGAAGTAAATCAACAAAAGAATTAAAAGATATTCCAGGTTATCGTACACCTTTCAGAAATTAGCACTTCAGTAGCTTGATGTTATGGGTAAAGATAAGTGGTCAAGTATGTTCTAATCCATTCCATTCATATAGGCATAATACCTGGCATAAGGTAAGCAAAGGATTAAGGATTTATTTCTCCTACTCCTGGTTCTGGTTCACTCATTTACAAAACAAATGCTTTTTGAGCACTTATTATGATGATTTCTTTTGCTTATTATTATGCAACATACACGAGATAAAAAAAAGCTGAATCACACTCTTGAGCTCAAGGGGTTTTCGATGATGTTGAACATGTGGTAGGTCAAACCTCTGCAGAAAGACCAAGTTGAAGATTTGCAGCAACCTGGTAATTTGGGTCTTTACAGCTAGATTATCTAAAACATTTGGGACAGAAATAAAGCATAGTTATTTCCTAACCCAATAATTTTGCGAATGATATAAGTGGAGATGACATTAGTGAAGGAAGATGTATGTAATGGTAGAATTTCAAATTTGATGAAATATTAACAACCATTCCTTCTTAGATAGTGTCTTCATTTACAAAAAAAGTCATTAATGAGTAATGTAATAGGCTTTAGAGTAGAAGTGAAAAAACAAACTATTCTAATTGTGTTAACATTGACTTTATCATTAATGTCATTTGGGGCCTATTTCTTTGTAACATAAGACATTATGATTATATGTTTTCAAAGTAACATATTTAGTTGTAGTTTTTATGTAGGATTTTAATTTAATTTTAAATATAACCAAAGGGGAAAAAAAAGTATCACCAAAAGAAAAAGTAAATATAAAATATTTTGAAGCTATTTGGCTATTGTTGCTTTTGAATGAAAAAAGCTGAGTTGGAGAAAAGAGTGTACGTATCTTTGACTTTCCAAGTTTTTCATTTCGTGTTTTTGTTTTTCAGTTCTCTCCTGCACATAAGCATGGTAAAATATCTTTGCTCTCACCCCTATTATTCTATCTATTTTGCTGCTACTAATACTCCAACTTTCCTAATCTATTTTAGATCTGTTTCTTGAAGCTTTGAAATCTTCTTGGACTTTCCCATTGTCAAGTATAAGGCTGCCTGGGCCAGGGTGCATTCTGGCTTGTAAAGCTATTTACACATCTCATATTGAATTCGTGGTTATAGCTCCATGACAGGTACTGGTTAATTCCTACTGTTATCCCTCAGTTGCTGACAATTCCTTCCTTAACCATTCTCTGATTACTTCCAATCTGTTATTATCAAGCTTGAGTGCTTTGATGTCTTGGAATTTTGGTCCTGTCCATTCATGTGTAGTTCAAACATGGTATTAGGTGATTAACATGACTATTGCAACCTAAAGCAATACTCTCCTGGAAAATCCACACTTTAAACCTGGGATACAGTGGATATTCTTTATGAATTTTTCACACACATAGAAACCAAGGCCATTTCTGGGAAAAAGAATTAGAATCAAAAGCACTAGGCAAGCAGTAACTGAGCCCAGAGAGTTTTTTAAAACACCTAAGTTTAAAGAGATTTCCCACCTTTCAAGTTTTTTTCTGAGTTACTTCAACCATTAATCTATGTTTCCATCAATCAATCAATCTATCTATCAAATATTTTCTGACTGTTAGTCATTGTCCTAAATATTTCTGGGGAGAGACTAATAATATAGATATTCTCATTACCTTTGAAGTGCTCATAGTTTGATTAGCAGTTAAGTAATTGGGAAATTTAAATATGTGTATGTATGTGTGTTATGAGTTTTGAGAGCAGAAGTTAAAGGCTCTGTGGCATTATATAGGAGAAGGAGCTATCTGGGATTTGAAGATTCAGAAAAGGCATCTTAAAAGAGGACTATTTAGGCTGAACCCTGGAGTTAGAGTGACAATGAAAACAGGGTAGAGGAATGACACATACGAGCAAGCACCATAGGTGTTTGAGGAACCGAAGGCAGTTTAGCATAGTGGGAGGCAGTTGTAGGGAAGAAGGGAAAGAAGTAGGAAAATAGAGTGGAGTGTTAAGCAGGGTCGTAATTATGAAGGACCCTAAAGGTGAAATTAAATCACTGGGACCTCAGAACATCACTGAAAGGCAACCACAACAGTGTCTTGGATTAGGGAATGACAAGATAGAGTGGAGAATGGATTGCAGGTATGAAAGCTATTCAGTAGAAACCATACTAGGAATTTTGAATTTCGATCACTTCTCAGACTAGCGATATGCAGCACAAAATTGTGATGCTGGGCAGCGGCAGCAACCGGCAGCTCCCAGTCAACCACACAAGTGCAAGGATAACAACCGATATCTTACAGTGTAGTATTAAATGTATTTTCAACTTATGATATTTTCAATTTACAATGGGTTTATCAGGACCTAAGCCCATCGTAAGCTGAGGAGCATTTTTATTAAATCTTGAAGTCAGGTAGTGCCAGTCTTCTAACTTGTTCTTCATCTTTAATAAACTGTTGACTATTCTGGGTCTTTCATCTTCCCATATAAACTCTTGAATGGGGTTATTGGTTGCAAAAAAACAGCTTTCTGAGATATTGATTTAGTTTCATGGATTATCATGAAACTATAGATCAAGTAGGGAAGAATTAACATCTTAACAATATTGAGTCTTTCTATCCACGAACATGGACTATCCATTTATTTAGATATTTCTTAATTTCTTTGATCAGAGTTTTGTAGCTTTTCTGTGCATATTTTGTTAGATTTATATCTCAGTATTTCATTATTTTTTGTGCTAATATAAATGGGATTGTAGTTTTAATTTCAAATTCCAATTTTTATGTTAGTATATAAGAAAGCAATTGACTTTTTTATTAACCTTGTATCCTGTACTTTTGCTATAATCACTTATTTATTCCAGGAGTTTTTTGTTGTTGCTGTTGTTATCGTCATTGCTAATGATTTTTTAGGATCTTCCACATAGGCCATATGTCACCTTTATACAAAGACAATTTTGTTTCCTTCTTCAAAGACTATATATATTCTATTTCCATTTTTTCCTTATTTTGTTAGCTAGGTCTATTAGTACAATGTTGAAAAGGAGTTGTGAGAGGGAACATTCTTGCCTTGTTCCCAGTCTTAGTGGGAAAGCATCTTGTTCCCCACCTTTGAGTACAATGAACTGTAGGTTCTTTATAGATATTCTTTATCAATTTGAGGAAGTTCTTTTCATTCTCAGTTTACTGAGAGTTTTTAATCATGAATTGGTGTTTGATGTTAGGATGTGTTAAATGCTTTTTCTTTTATATCAATTGATGTGATCACATGAATTTTCTTCCTTAGCCTGTTTATATGATTAATTACATTAATTTGTTAACACTTGTTGAACCAGTCTTATATATGTAAATTCCACTTAGTCATGGTATATGACTCTTTTTCTAATATTGTGTTAACGATTTGTGCACTTATAAGAGATATTGGCTTTTAGTTTTCCTTTATTGTAATGTCTTCGTCTGGCTTTGTTATTAATTTTTAATGGAGATATTCCTGGTTTTTGAGTTAGGATTTTTAGCAATGAGATAACATTGATTTTATTCTATATAATTAAATTAAGTTTGATGTATTTCAATTTGATTTAATTTAGTTTGATTCAATACCATCATTGAATAATGTATAAGGCACTCAGCTATATACTGAAGTAGATGATAGATAAAACAAGTTCCAGAATTCTTGAGGCTGACAATCAGATTGAACATGTTCCCTTAAGAAAACAAACTCTAGGTTATATTAGTTGTTGATGAGAAAAGAAAGTTCTTTAAAAATTGTTTTACAAAACTGGTAAGCAAGTGAATTTATGTATCTACCCGAGAATATTTGTGTTTAAGGATTATGGATTTTACTTTTGTTTCTCCTGTCCCCAGGGCCTAGAAAAGCTCCTGATACAGAGTAAATATAAAGAAATCTTTATTGAATAAAGAAATAAATTGTTGGTATATTTCTGAATGAAGGTCTGCAACTGATATTCTGAATCCAGGCATCTTTAACTGTCCTAGAAATGTTTTTAAGTGCATCATTTAAGTGCTATCCTTGATCATTTTATTTATAATTTTGATTATAACATTTTATTTTCTTTTCACATCTTAACATCATTGAAACTGCCAATTGTAAAGATTTTTAAAATTATGTTTTGATGTATTTTTAATTGATCATTAAGCGGGGATATAAAGAAAGTAATTTTATTCTAAAATTAACCTATCTTTAAATCGCACAAAGGAGTTCGTTCTTATTTTGATGGTATTCTCACTTCACCACACACTGTGCCTGTCGTCCTCCTTCCCTTCCTCATAGAGCACACAATACAATAATTATGTTCATTGCCTTGAGTCAAAAGAAAATTTCCTTCATTGACCCATGTGTAAAATTTTTTTCTTTGCATTATGTCTACTTTTTTCTTAGTTCCTATGCGGTATGATACAATATACTGATCATAATTGCTTACTGAGCATTGAAATGTAGCTGGTGAAAGTATAATATTTTGGATATATTGGATTAAATAAAATGTATTATTATTAAGTGGGTTTTACTTGTTTCTTTTTACTTCTTTAAAAAATACAGCTACTTGAAAATTTAAAATTAGGTATGTTGCTCACATATTTCAACTGTATAATACTGAGACTGTTAAGGGTATGCGAGATTCCTATTAATTTGGTATTGGAAATCAGCTAATTATGATTTTTAAATTGCTTAGTATACATCTACTGATTTTTCAGATGAGCAGAAAAAAGCACAAGCAGCTTGCCACCCAAACATTCATGTCTCATACAAGCTTTTTCAGTGGTGGGAAGAGGTGGTAACAAATTGGTGAGTCCAATATTTATGAAAGACTATGACCCAGATGAGTCAAATGACTTATCTAGAAAATGTAGAGGAATTGTTCTTGGCTCTCAAGTTAGGTGGTTTTATCTCTTTCATATTGTTGGAGTTCTATCTCTAAATTTTCACCTGGTTTGGATTCATTGACCATATTCAAATAGGAGTAGTTTCTCTGGTAACTTTTCAGTGAGGGAGGCAGCTTCTATTTGACTCTGTGAACATTCTTCTTGTCTGTACTAGTAACACTTGAATCACATTTAGTTATTTCTTTAGCCTTGAGGTCTGCGCCTTTCACATTCTGTAGACCATCACATAACTTTCCTAAACTGTTTTTTTTTTTTCTTAGCAAATTTCTCTTGGGTAATTTATGCTTCATTTATTTTTCCACGTGAATGAAACAAATCTAACTCATTCATCATTTTGATTGCTATTGTCTGGAACATTTCCTATATTTAAACTGTTCTGGATTAGAGAAACCTCAGTATGTTTTTTTCCTGAAAATAAATGCAATCTCCATTTCAAACCAGTCCCGTTCCAAAAGGGTAGGGCTCATGTTACAGTTGCAGTTTCAGTCCCAAGGCCAGCTTACCAATCACATTCTATATCAAAAGTAGAGTACTGTGTCAATAATGCTACGAAAGTCAACGCTGTGTACTAAAGTGTTTCTATGACAACCACACATATTCAATTTTGGCATGGCAACAATGCATCTTATTTTACTGTCATGGAATAACAGAAGTCTCCCCAACACGCCTATCTTTTAGCAAGAGGAAGAGGAATCTTCCCAAACTAATGGTTGTGGGTGCCGCTAGGGTCAGCTTGAGATTTAAGCAGCTGAAGTGTTGGGGATAAAACTCCCTTTTTGGTGCTGGATCCTGCCCTGAACCCTGCCCCCCTTTATTTTGGTTTGCCTACTTCTTTCATTCACAGCACCATCAATGGTTTAGAATTAAAGTTTTGTTCATCATGGTCCAATACAGAAAAAGAAGTGGTTTCTTTCTTTGTTTTCCATTTCTAAAACAAACAGCCCCATCCGATTTCTTATTAATTATTTGCCATTTGCAGAAATGAGGCAATAGCAGTCTTTCCTATATGACATGACCCTTCTTCTTTCGCTCAGTGATTTTAGAGGTGTGTATGAATGGTGGAAAATAATCTTTGTACAAAATAGGCTTAAAGCACTTCAATCCCCTTTGGTGAAAAATCAGTCTTAGGCCACACTGGAGCTCCACCAAAGGCATCGAAATGGAGAGGAGCTCTTGCGATGAAAGCCAGGATAAAAGTTGATGAGGATAGTGCCAGAGGGAATGACAAGATCTAGTAGAGGAACAGGATAGACTTGGGGCAGCTACTGAGATTCTAGCATTTCCTCTTACTTGAAATATTTTCCCTTCTGACCTTGACTGAAGGAAGGCTAAGAAGTAGAGAGAAGATGGATCAAAAGACAAAGTCTTAGCTGGAAGCCAAGGAGAAAAGAGGAGATAGAAGAATTTTCAAAGTATTTTCCTTGTTATGGATGTATATCCACATTATCTCAAATTTGTTTTCTCTGCGATTTGGCTATACTCTGTATCATCAACAACTTCCTTCCACTTTTTAAAAGAGACCTTAACTATGCCATGGTTTGTGTTAGGCTATCTCTGAGCTTATGGAGTTCAACTTTAAATTCATGGGAATGATACTCATCAAGGGACTATTATGTAGTAGATGCCATTTTTAGAATCTGTACAAAGACCAAGATCTTTAAACTTGGGTCCTTGGAGTTTGTGAGCTTGCAATCCATATTTAAAAGTATGCTCCTTGGAACATTCGCTTCAAGTGAAAAGAAGGAAAGTGACCTGAGGTCGCTTGTGATACATGTGAATAAGCAAAGTTAAACAAGTTTATTTTCTTCAGAATTTCACTGATTTCTTAATACGAGACATAGTTTGTAACTCTCCAGAAGGGAAGTGAAATGTTCGTCATTCCATGTCATTATTATCCAGAGAATTTTATTAAAAATACTATTTCCAAAAATTAGGCCTTTTTCGAATACAATATGTGAAATGCTGAAATATATTTCATTTTGGTATCATTTCCCCACATGTTTTAAGGCAAGGCCTACTCTACAACATAAATCTAAGAGCTCAAGGAAAAATATCTTTCTTTTCTTGGTATTTGTCATGCTGCAATTTTATTAGCATTACTTATTTGAAATCAACTTAAGAATTTATTTGGAAAAATGAGTTCTATAACAGACAAAATATGATAACCATTAATCTAGGCCAAGTGCCTCATTTTGTAAGTTAGAAAGCTCAGGTCCAGACATTCCTTGAAACAATTTATTATAGATCTTATAACAAGCTAGGATCGGAACCCCAGTACAGCGTTCTTTGTATTCCCCAAACTACATGAATATGTCCAGTAAAGCTTAGACATAATAAAAATGGGCTATAAAAAAGATCCCACTCAGTGACAAAAGAATTTAGCTCTTCCCAACATGTTACTCAAAAATATTTGCTGATTTATTTCATGCATAACAGTCTTACTCATGCTAAATTAAAGTGTTTCATCAAAATTTTATCCTTATACAGATTGTACTTCATTAGATTAATAAATATGCTGTAGTATTTTCTTAAATTTTGTAATATTTTCATTTCGTTTCAATTAAATGATTGTATTAGTGTATGTTAAGAATCTTTTTGCTACATATTCCAAATGTTCTCTATTTCTTTTGGTCCTATTTTCTTGTTACTGGCTTAAAATTCTCATCTACCAGACATTGTGATGAAGGAGGATGACGGGCTTTGGAGTGGATCACAGCTGTCCTTGGATTCTAGCTGCACCATTCGCTAGGTATGTGATCTTGGGTAGATCACAAAACTTCTGTGACCCTAACTTTCCTCAACAGAAATATGATGTGATGTCTACTTCATGGGTTACTAAGAAGTTCACAGATTGTTCTATTCAGACTTCGGGCAAAGTCTTAAACCCCAGGCCTATTCTTTTTGCTTCGGTTCCAGGAACCTGCCTTTCTCTCTGTTGCTGTCACTGTCTCTGTCTGTCTATCTGTCTGTCAGTCAGTCTGTCAGTCAGTGTCTCTCTCCATACCTCCCTCCCTTCCTCCATTTTTCTTTGCGTTGCCTTTGGGGATGTTGTTCCCTAACCTGCATTAAATTTGACAGAGGTTCTCCAACTATCCATCTATTTTATGACTAAAAGAATAAGGCCATTTTTGTTTTAAAGCTAATCACTTCATTAAAGTCGACAAGAAATCACAAATAAAACAGGCCATGGGTATCATCAATAAATAAAAAAACAGCAAGTGTTGATGAGGATGTGGAGAAAAGGGAACCCTCATACATTGTTGGTAGGATTGCAAATTGGTACAGCTGCTTTGGAAAACAGTATGGAGGTTTCTTAAAAAATTAAAAATGAATATACCTTTTGACCCAGCAATTGCCCTTCTGGGTATTTATCCAAAGAAAACCAAAACAATAATTTGTAAAGATCTATGTACTCCAATTTTCATGGCAGCACAATTTATAACAGGCAAGATATGGAAGCAACCTAAATGCACAACAAATGATTGGATAAAGAAGTTATGGTTCTTATATACAATGGAATATTACTCAGCCATTAAAAAAAACGAAGTCCTACCATTTGTGACAACATGCATCGACTATGAGGTTCTCATGCTGAGTGAAATAAGTGAGACAGAGAAAGATAAATACCATATGATTTCACTTATATGCAGAATCTAAAGAACAAAAAGAACAAACTAATCAGAAACAGACTCACAAATATAGTGGAAAATTTGGTGACGGACAAAGAGGAGGAGGTTCGGGGGCTGGGAGAATGGGGTGAAGGGTTAAGAAGTATAAATGAGTAGTTGATAGTCGGGCACGGGCATGGGGAGCGTGGCAGAGGGAATGCAGTTAGCATTAATATGATGGCTAAGTGGAGGGCCAGGGAAGGGAGGGAGCAATTGGGAGGATCATTTTATGAACTATATAGATGTCTAACCAATGTACTGTATACTTGAAACTAATTTAAATAAATAAATTTATATATTAAAAAAAAAAAGGCCATAGGAACATTCGAAAGTTAAATGTTATTTTTTTGAAAAATATTTTGTGTGCCTTTTCTAGAGATCCCAACTCATTTCCTTTCCTGCTGTCTCGAAGTCCATATTAGACATCTGTTCTTAGCTTTCATTTCTAAAGTTAGGGTTCATCAGATTGTACCCTTCTTCTTCTTAATTCTATCCCAGAAATGAAATGCACATTCTGACAAATCATATTCTAAGGAATCAGGTAAATCATTGGTTGCTTTCTTGCTTGGAAGGGGGAATTGGCATCCTTGAGAATCTCTGCACAGTGTATCCCCCACCTTCACAGACCCTCCATGCATCTTCACCTTCCATCGTCATGAGGATTGAACAAGACATCACGTCGTCCATGTAATACTTCACTGGGCTCAGAGCGTACCATTGGGAAGCATTCTCCTTTCTCCTTCAAAGAGTTATTCCGAGGAAGGAAGGAGAGCAGAGAATGTCACCAATTCCATGTAAAGAAAATTACTAGTGACTAATTCCATGAACTAACTTACTACATCATAATTTAACTTAGCTTTCTTACCTCTTTCCAGTGTGCTTCTGACTGCTTTGACTTAGGTTTTGGCTGCCCTTACTCTTGAGAAGCTTAGTGACAGCCTCTTCCCCTTATTTGAAGTTTTTATTCATTTTTTTTTCTTCTTGATTTTTTTCTGCTTGAACTTGTTTTTTAACTATGCCTTTTATTCTCTTGTCTATGCATTTTTTCAAGATGTCACTTTGCCTGAAATATCAGTCTTGTCCTGCCAATCTACAAGCTGTGTGTGTGAGTGTGTATGTGTATATATATATGGATTCTCTATGACTTTCCACCCTCATCTCATTATAGTCTCTCTTGCTTTATAAGCCAGACACAACTAAATCCTATCAACCTATGTGAACACCAGGGGTTGCTTAATCAATACTCCATCATAGATTCTTCCACAATTGGCCCAGGATGCTATATGCCAAGCAAGTAGAATAATAAAGTCCTAACAAGAGTAGTTATACCCACATCGTTCATTAAGAAAAAGCTAAATGGCTTGGTTATATTTAAACTCTGCTACATATAAATGGAAAAGCTTGCATTTAGGCATTTGTCTGTGTTTTGCTTCCAGAGAATGTCCAGATATCCAACTTTTTGCTCATTTATGAAGACATTCTGCCTTTAAAAAAATTTAGATAGGAAAAATTTGCTGCATCTATTATAAAGTTGAAATTGAAGCCAAAATACTCAAGCTAATATTCATGCAAGTATATCCTTTGCTGTACAGTGTAGGATTTGGAATAATTACATCATTCATGAAAGAAAGTTTAGCGTGTCCCAAATGGCACTGTTTAAATTTTCATGTTACTGTGTTAAATCACCTAAATGACATAACTAAAATTGAGCGAGTAAGTGAAATTAAGAATGGGGTGACTGTAACATTGTTAAAGTATTTTAGCATTTTAAATCTCAAATTTCTATGCTCACCTTGCAGTACAGGTCACTGGCATTACAACATTTTCTTTTGTCTCTTTTGCGTTGCTGCTGTCAAAATTATGTTATTTTTAAGAGTCACGTGTAGCTGAGAAAACTGACAAATAACCTGCAGCTCCTTCCACGGTTATTTCATGTTGAAGTGGAAATCCGTTCTTTGTGTCAAATTTTCCAGTATGAAGAGAAGGAAAAAAAAAATCTATCTCTTGGTCAAAATAACTAAGAAAATCACTAAGGATCCTACATAGCTTTAGTTTTACTAGACATTCATTTTGTTATCTTGGTGAGATTCGGAGAGAAAGTAACAGAATGTCAAGGACCAATTTATATAGACTGGTCCCTCTGAGGGAGGTTGGTATTTTGTATTAGGAACAGAAGTCTGGCTATTATTTTATGTATCCTTAGAAACTTAAAAAATGCAGGATAAGACTACTGAAAGACTCTTGATGTTTATTATTTGAATAGTAACCAAGATTATAAAAGAAAGTATATTTGTGAAGTATCTGGGATTCTTCTAAGTACAAAAAGTGCCCTAAGGACTAGTGGTGAAGAGAGCAATAAAGGATCCAGTGGCATCTACAGCATTCTGGAATTTCTGTTCTTTAGTATGCTCAATTTATCTACATTCCATCACCTATTGCTCTTCAGTGCTTCCATTATCATCAGAATTTTGTCTTATAGGCACTAGAATTCTAGAAGGACAAAAAGCTCTCCTACATCAAGTCTTTTTTTTTTTTTTACTTTTTCTTTGAGAATAAAACTAAGATATTTTAGGTAACTGATATTTATAATATAGATATAAAAGGCCTAAGACTACAACTAAACTTTACAAACCTATTTTGCTAACTTATTGCTTGCAGTGTATCTTTAGTGTAATGGTTTATACCCATCTAGAGCATAGAATATTTTCTTCTTGGAGTCATGAATATCACAAATTTACTACACACTATTAAAAATGTTTCTTCCTTTTATTGAGTTTTTTTTTTTAATTAACTAATACTTTTAAGTATCAGAGTGATATTTAAGTTAAATATTTTAAGGCTTGACTTTTACTCTGTCCATCTTCTTCAAGTACTTTTTTCAATTTTACCTACGTTTTCCAAATGTATTCACATTTTCAGGTAAAGATGTCTGATTTTTTTAAATCTTAAATAGAAATAAGCTCATAATTTATTCATTGTGAATGCCTTTCTATGAACATACCTAGTTTGATTTCTTTAATTCCTGAGGTATAGATTTCCAAGATGTTAAAATCAAGGACTTGTATTGGTACACAGGCAAAATGGCTTTAAAAAAGTATCCTTCTTTATCATGCTACTACTACCTTCTGGGAGCAGTCTATATAATTCACATATTACCGTTTTTCTATAAGTAGATTATCTTCTATTCTTCCAAGTAGAAGCTTGTCTACTCCTTTTCTGCCCTGTTATTGAGCTCAGTAAGAATTTTTGCAACTTTTATTTATTTTTGTATAAGAAAGCTTAATGTTAATTGAAAATTCGGAGGTTTTCCACTGTCTCCCCTCTTGTTCATCACCTAAAACTGTATTCCTTAAGACCTTATCATCACTGATAACTGGGGGAAAAAATCTGTTATGATTCATCCCTTTCTCTTAAGACTATAAGACAGAGACAAGTGCAATTTTACTTTTATACAAAACTTATAAAAGAAAATGTAAAAGTGTGACACCAACAATAAACTTCCCATGAACCTGTTTTTAGCCCACCAGTGTTAAAGTTAAAATGTAGCCTTCCAAAAATGCTTAACCATGGGAACTTTCTAGTCCCAAAGACTGGCAAAATGAATTTGTTCATGGATCATTTCCTGGTGGTGCTATCCAAACTAAACATGTAAACCTTTTGAAGTTTACTTTCTTTTAAAAAGAGATGTTGGTTTAGAGTTTTGACGGTCTGAAAATTCTCAATCTTCATGTGAATACTTGATAGATAATGACTATATAGATTACAAAAACAGACGTAAAGTACGATTCCATCTAAATCTGTCAACTTAGACCACAATTAGCATAATTCTATATTGTTTTAGTCACATTACGTCATTTGGTTTTAAAGCAAATATTTCATCACAAGAAAAATGTGTGAATGTCGAGTCAGCGGAGCTTAAAGTAATTTCCTGTGCTTTAACATCCAGGAAATCTTGCAGAGACAAGTGTTTTCGAGACTTCTGAAATAAAGCTAACATAACAACAGCAAATTTCACATTGTTTCATGCCATTGAAATAAAAGCGAAGAGCCCTTGTTATAAACATTGTAGCAAAAAAAGAGACATCATGATAAGATGTGTATATTTCAATGAAAGTCTTTAGCATGCTAGGCGCATTTGGAGCATGCAACAAGTATAATCAAAGAGTTTAGAAACTGTAAGAATTTGACTTTTTGGATTACTTTCAATGCTTTTCATTTTCAAAAAAAGAAACAGACAATGTGTTTCCAGGGTATTCCTGGCCCTCTTGGATGGTATTCATTGTGGATCTTCAAGTATGTCATCACTATTTCTTGGTAAGGAAGAATGTCTTTTAAAGCAAAGGCCAAACTTCTGCAGCCAGATGATCATATATTTTTCTTTGAATACTGATTTTGGGCTGGGTGCGAGGATCGCCACTTCATCCTCTGGGAATGGTTGTGTTCTTTTGGATCCTCCCACACTGTGGGCATTTGTCCTCAGGCAACTTCAGATGGATCGTGCTGGGCTTTTGAAGGTTGAGCTTTTTGAGGGTTTAGCTCAGAAGAGGAGGTTGAAAAAGAATCTTTTTCATCTCCAAATGAAAATGCAAAGAGATTTTTTTTTTTTTATTTTGAGGAACAGAATGTAATTAGCCAAAGTGGAATTGGGCCAACTAAGAATCATTCACAGGCTAAACGTGTCCCCAGTTCTTGGAGCATTCCAAAAACGGGCTCATTCTTGACTGTCATGAAGAAAAGGTGAAGCATCTACAAAAGTCTAAAATGAATAAATGGAAATATGAAAAGAGAGAAACAGTTCAATTTTCTCACAAATTAAAGATGACAGCTGAAGCTAGCCACCCCCTCCCCAATCTAAAGACCCAGTGATTGATTTTTCTAAGTAGGCATTAGTATGTTCCTGCTAGAAACGGGACAAATAATATATGTAGCTGGCATTCTCATTCAAGAGGAGCTATTGTTCTGTTTGGGGAATGGATGCCAACTTTCTTTAAGATTTAAAGAAAAGCTAATTTAGGACACATCTAAAAACAACTGAAATGAGAAGAGAAAAAAAAATCTCAAGTTACTACTGTGCAGTGTGCCAGCTGACCAAATGTAAAACAAAACAAAACAACCCCCCCCAACCAACTAAAACAAAAGAAGGAAAAAAAAATTGCCTTTGTGCTTGCTCTGTACTCATTTTTTTATTTTTATACTTAATATAAATATACATTTATACTTTTTTCCAGTTTATATATGAAATTTGATGACTTTCCGAAACAGAAAAGTTCTTTTCTAGGTGTCTTTTTTATCTATTTCTGTCAAACCCTTTAATAAGAAATCATGGAGAACCATCATTTAAGAAGAAAAAAAACATACAAAAGATGTTTGTTTGGTTGACTCCAGGATAAAAGCTAATAGAAATATAGTAAATTTACCTAAAGAGGAGAGATTTTGTTGGTGAGCAGAAAGAAGTCTGAGAACAGTACCTTTTAAAATATGACATCTAAAAATCACTAGAATTAACGACTTGATTTAAAAAAAAAAACAAAAAACTCAATTAACAAAAAAATCTTCCTGCCCAGAAGTTCTATGTTTTTAACAAATAAAATTTAACCCTGTGTTCTCTTTCATTTTGGGTGAAAAGACAATAGAAATTTTTGAGAGAAAGATGTGTTTATATGCTTTTTAACTCAAAGGTCATTTTGATTTTAACATCAAACTCTTTCAGATTTTGGCTCACCATGAGAGCAAATGCCTCAGGACATTTGTTTTAGTCATAACTGAATCCCTTATATGTGAACTTGAAAGAGATCTTCACAGTGTCTGTAGCAAGGGCATTTCATACAGGCAGTGTGGGCTGGTAGAGGGAACACTAGGCTGAAAACTGAAACAATTAGATTTGAATCCCAGCCTAGTGACACCGGAAAAATTACTCATCTGTTTGGAAAATGGTGATAATAACATTTAACTTCTTATCGCTATAGATTTTATAGAAAAGATTAAATAAATAAAAAATGTCAGAGCACAGTATAATCTATAAAAAGTTATATAAAGTAAGGCAACATTTTCCTTGGTGTGTGCTCTTTTCTCAATGTACTTGTTTTGTGTTCTGAATTTCTCTTCAAATCTTTATTTCTATGTTGTCTCTTTGAGTGTACTTTTTTTTTATACTGAAAGTTTATTTTAAAAGAATTAAATGGGAAGTTGTTTACATGATTGTTTTTCTCTTCATTTATTTCTGTTAATAATTTCTGGAGGTAATTTTAGTCAAGTCAAGTGACTAACTCTGAATCCACTCTTTGTCCCACTTTATCTCAATGCTCAGGAATCCTGGATAGGAATGGAGGGAATCCAGTGTGATCTTTAAGTGATAACAAACACTTAATATCCCTTGTAAGAATATGAACATTTTTGAGTAATTATGGGGAGATTACAAAGGCGGGGGGGGGGATACTAGACAAAAACACATATATGAAAAATGGTGGCACCCCCAGTAAAAAATAGGCAATAAAACAGGACTCTGGAATCAGAATGAAAGGGTATTTTAGAATTATCTAGTAATACCCAAGGCACGATAAGTGAATCTCTTAAATAACATCTCTGCTGAGAGATATTTGTATTGATTTTTACTTTTTATTTGTGACACAGCTGTTGCGTCTTGAACAAGGTTTCTCAAACTCTAATGTGCATGTAAGTCACCTGGAGACCTTTTCAAAATGCATATTCTGATCAAAAACTCTGGGGTGGCAGCTGAGCTAGTGAAAGGATTCTGTGTTTCTGATAAGCTTTCAGTCAATGTCAGAACTGCTGGTTCTCAGACAACAATCTGAGTAGCTAGGCTGAATGTCACTAAAATTATGTTTCCCTTACAAATAACACTCCAAGAATGATATATTCATGTTGGATAAATTGTGACTATGGAAATATTACTCAAAAAATATTCCATTTTTATATAACTTCATTGAGGTGAAATTGTTGTGCAATGAAGTGGCATCTGAAAGTGTAAACTTTGATGTGTTCTGACGTATGTAGACAACCATGAAACCATTACAACAATCAAGATGATGAGCATTTCTATCACTCTCAAAAGTTCTTCATGCTCTTTTGTAATCCTTCCCTTACTCTCTCCCATCCTACATACCCACTAATTTGCTCTGTCATTTTAGATTATGTTCATTTTTTTGAATTTTATATAAAAAGGTCATACAATATGATATGTATGCTTATTATCTAGCTTCTTTCATTTCTTTCACTCAGCATAAATATTATGAGATTCATTTATTTGCCCATTTTTGAGAATTGCGCTTTTTGTCTCTTAATTGAGTTGCATATACTCTTTTTTATTGCTGAGTTATACTCCATTGAATATATGTACCACAATGTGTTTATCCCTGCTGCTACTGGTAGAGATTTGTATCATTTCTAGTTTTGGATTATAACATATAAAACTGTTATAAGCATGCACAAACATATCTTTATATGACCATATTATTTTATTTCTCTAGGAGGAGAATGACCAAGTTGTATGGCAGGTTTGGCCTTTTAAGAAATTATCAAATTATCAAAAGTGACAATACCATTTTACATTCCCACCAGGAATACTTGAAAATTCCATTTGCTCCTATGAAATGAAAAAGAAAATGAAAGTCTTTTATTTTATCCATTTTAGTGGTTATATAGTGGTATCTCATTGTGGTTTTAATTTGCATTTCTAATCATTAATGATATTGGTCAGATTTTCATGTTTATTGGCCATTCATATATCTTCATTTGTGAAGTATCTGTTCAAATCTTTTTATTATTTTTTAAAAAGTGGATCGTTTGTCTTATTATTATGCCACACAAATTATTCTATATTCTAGAATCAAAGATTGGCAAATTTTTTCTTTAAAGGGCCAGAGTGAGTATTTTAAGCTTTGTGAGCTATATAATTTCTGTTGCGACTGTTCAACTCTGGCCTTATATCATGAACGCAAACACATATACAACATAAATGGATGACTATGACTATGTTATCAATACAATTTTATTTACAAAAACATATAGCAAGTCAGATAGCACATGGGCCTTGTTTTGCTTATTCTTGTTTTGGATGGAAGTTATTTGTCAGACATACTTTTTTGCAAATATATTTTATCACTTTGTTGCTTGTCCTTCCACTTTCTTAATAGTGTCTTACAAAGAACAAAGGTTTTACATTTTAATGCACTCTAATATTTTCTCGACTTTTTTACAGTTCATGATTTTTGTGTTCTATGTAAGAATCTTTGCCTAATCCATAATTTACTTCTAATTTTTTTTTCCGAATTAAGGAAAATGTTGTTTTTCTTATCTCGAAAGGATATCCAAATTGTTTCAGCACTATTTATTGAAAGATTGTCTTTTGTGGAATTACCTTGGCATCTTTATCAAAATCAATTGACCACACATGCATGGGTCTTTTTGAGTACTTCCTTTACAGTTTCAATGATCTGTATACCTAGCTTTACACTAATCCCAAACTAACTTGATTAATGGAGATTGAAAATAAGTCTCTAAACCAGGTAGTGTAAGTTTTTCAATTTTGTTTTTCTTTTTCAGACTTTAGCTACTTATGACTTTTGTTTATAAATTTCCATAAGAACCTGTTTAGACTTCCATTGGGATTCATTGACTCTATAACAAGAGTTTGTGAACTGTAGCCCATGTATCAAATCCACTTCACAGTTTGTCTTTGTACAAGCAAAGAATAGTTTTTTACATTTTTAAAAGGTTGTAACAAACACTCCCCCTCCAGAAAAAAAAAAAACAAAATATGCAGCAAAAATCATATGTTGGCTGCATGGAATCCTAAGGACATCAGAGCAGTTAGAAGTAGAGGTAAGGCCTGAACTGAACTGGCAGGCAACAGTAGATCTATTGCCTCCACTGGCAGAGATTTGTTAAAAATTTGAGATCAGAGCCTAGATATTGGCCATGGGCATAGTCCCATCGAACTGTTAACAAATGGAAAAAAAAAAAATAGAGAAGGGACTGTGTTTAAAAAAAGGTATGTTATTTTTTAATGCTAAGATTTTAACAAGAATGGTAGATAACATTTTATGTCAATATATTAATTGCACTTCATTTCAAGTGGAAGTTAGTCACCATTAACTTATACAAAATAAATATGCACATTAACATCATGATATTTTACTTTTTTCTTCTCCGATTCTGATGTTGACAGCTTGGGCAAGCAGTAGTGCTGAGAGATATACTCCTAGGAGATGTGTCAACTTTTGACATTTATTTAAAATGAAACAAATACTTTATTGGGGGTAAAAATAGTCTCTAGGTTTAGACTAACACAACATAAATGGTGACTTTAGAGTGCTTGCTTTTTTTTTTTTGGTTACAGTGTTTTATAATTTAACTAAATACAACTATACAAAATGTCTTATGAAATATACTTACTGAAAACTGGAAATTTAAGCACCATTTTCTGTCCTAACTTCTGTTATTATATTAGATAAGATCTTTGATCATCGATGCCTCAGTTCAGGCAATATTGTAAACGTTTCCTGAGGCAAAGGTTTATTAGAGAATCCTAGAAATTTTCACGGGTCAAGTAACGTTAGGGTGGGGCTAGAATGAATGGCAGGAGGTCTCTTTTGTCTACTAAGGAAGATATAAGTGATAATTGAATTCTCACCATTTAAGGAATTTAAATTTATTACAATATGACCTCCTTAGTCACTGTAATGTCTGGCAAGTAATGCTGTTAAAACACACCTGACCAAGAACACAATTTCTACAAAACAAATGTATTGCAACTGCAAAAAGTTTAGTGACTCCTTCCCCAGGGTTAGTTACTGAGTAAGCATAGGGCCAGGAATGGAAATAAAAAATTCAATAACTTATATATCTTCATTTTTTTTTTGCAGCACAGAAAAATAGTTTAGGAGATGAATGACATACAGCATGCTGAGTCTTCGTTCCTCCCACCTGACTGCATTAGCTTACCTTCATTGGTTTTTGCCTCAAGTTAATTTTACTTATTAGGTTTGTGAAAAACATGGCCATGTCCTTGGGCCTCTGGACATGCACACAGAAACAAATCAATTATTTGAAATGCCACAAAATAAATACTATCAGAATAAGCTCCTTGGGAGAAGAGAAGTGTCATATAATTCAAAGCAATTTATAAATATCTACTTTCAGACACAGTATGAGACCTGATCCAAACTTCTTTGAAGGGTGTTTAAACAGAGCTGCCAATATTATGATTACATTTTCTCTTGTTTCATGCCTAGAGTAATGTAAAGGCAACAGAGTTCAAGTATGTTCTCTATTATTGGTAAAGCAGTGTAAAGATAATGTAATTACTTACAAAGAGACATATAGAAAATTACTTTCACTCTGATAACTCTAGCTTTTAAAGTAGAGATTTATTCTCACTGGGATAGTAGAATCTTTGTTGAGATTTCAATACCATTCTTTGAGTATTGAAAAATACGTATGAAGTAAGATTTTAAAGTAAATGAATTTTAGATGTTATGTGGATATGATCAAAGTTCTAATAATTGCATTCCAAACATGATAAGGAATGTTAGAAAAGGGAAAGTCAACATAATAGCAATTGCAATGAAGACTTTTAGGAATAATGCATATTAAACAAGTGGAGTAAAAATATTGATTAAAGCAAGTTTATATAAGTGTTAAGGAAACTATAATTATGTAGTTCCTGAGTTAAAGTACCCATCTATGCATACAAAAGGAGAAAAATAAAGAATAATTTAAACTGTAAGTACCTAGAAAAGTAAAATAGTTTAGTATCAAGATGACTGTAAACTAGTCGTTGGAATTAGAAATTGACATTGATAAAGTATCCAACTTTCAGGGTTAACATTGTACTATGTGCAATCATACATCTTTATCCTTAAGGAGATCATACATCTTTATCCTAAAGGAGATCAGCATTCACAACCCAGTAGAAGAAACAGACAAGAAAATAATCACAAGAAAGTGGAATAAATGTATTATTCTGAAAGAAGTATACAAAGGATTCTAGGAGGTCTCAGAAAAAGTTACCAAATCTAGATTAGTTTAGAAATGAAAAGGCTTTGGAGAGGGTTTATCTGGAGTGTATATGGAAAAATAGGCAGGGATTATATTTAAAACATGTGCCCAGCCTGGCATATTAAAATAAACCATATTCTCAATTCATTATTGTTATTATTATTGTTGTTATTATTATTATTATTAAAATGAAATGAGAACAAAGACATTTCACTGGGGGTACATCACATCTGTAAAGTATGACAACAGGAGATAGCATGGCACAGCTGAGAATATCAAGTGTTATGTATTAAGTGAAGGGTCAAAGGACGTGGTTGCAGAGCTTAGATTTTAGCTATGACAAAAATCTTTCATCGAATTCCTCTGAATTCTTAGTCTAAGAACCATTTGATTCTTTAGTATGGTTGGCATATATCTCTCTTCTGCTCCTTATTAGCGGAAACAATCTATGTCTCTATACATTTGTAGAAACGTACCTCATTGTTGCATATATTATAATACATAGTTTCATATTCAGTCTCTTATAAAGAGTTGTTCTGCATTCTCTTATCAGTATGTTTTTTCTAAAACACAAATTAAAATTTTTATATCCCCTCAAGTTTTAGATTCTATTATTCTCTATTGTTGCAACTCCCATACTCACTGTCAGTGACTTCCCATTGTTTTTAGAAAGAATATCATGTAAATTTCTTTCTTTAATTTAATTAAATTTATTGGGGTAACATTGGTTAACACAATTATATAATTTTCAGGTGTACATTATAATTTAACATCTGTATATTCTATTGTGTGTTTACTACCCAAAGACCAGTTTCCTTCAGCTACCATATATTCAATCCCCTTTACCCACTTCACCCTCCCCTTACTCCCCTATATTTGACCCCCTATACCCCATCTACCTCCTCCCTTCTCCCTCATATACATTTCTTTGAAAGATGCCATTGAGATTTTGATGGAGATCTCATTAAATCTGTATATTGCTTTAGGCAATATGGCCATTTTAACTATGTTGATTCTTTCAATCTATGAACATGGAATATCTCTCTATTTCTTTGTGTCTTCTTCAATTTCTTTCAATAATATCTTGTAGTTTTCAGCATTATAGGTCCTTCACATACTTTAAGTTTATTCCTAGGTATTTTATTCTTTTTATTGCACATGGAATTTTTTTTTCTTTTTCTTTTTTTCTGAAATTTCATTCTTAGCATATAAGAACACAGTGGATTTTGTACTTTGATTTTGTATCCTGCAATTTTATTGTTATTTGTTTATTTTTCCTAATAGGTTTTTTTTTTTTTTTGGTGGGAATGTAAATTGTTGCAGCCACTATGGAAAATAGTATGGAGGGTCCTCAAAAAATTAAGAATAGAGCTATCTTATGACCCAGTAATCCCTCTTTTGGGTATCTACCTGAAACATTTGAAAACATTCATTAGTAAATATTTATGTGCCCTTATGTTCATTGCAGTATTATTCATGATAGCCGAGAGATGGAAACAACTTAAGTGCCCTTCGATAGATGATTGGATAAAGATATGTGGTACATATATACAATGGAATATCACTCAACTATGTTGCAACAACATGGTTGAATCTTGAAAGTATAATTCTAAGCCGAATAAGTCAGATGGAAAAAGATAAGAACCATATGATTTCACTCATATGTGGGATATGAAACAGAAAGCAACTAATAGACAAACAAAAGAAAACAAAAATATAGACACAGACAGCAGTGTGGTGGTTACCAGAAGGGGTGGGAGATGATTGAGCAGGGTAAAGGGGGTCATTGGGTGGTAAATATACAGATAATGTATTAAAGCATTGTATACTTGAAACTTATATCACCTTATTAACGAATGTCACCTCAATAAATTTAATGAAAAATGAATATCAGGTACATACCATCTCACATCACTTTTATATTAAAACTCCCTTGCTTATGAAGGCCGACTATAGTCTCAGAATCCTTGCCAATTCAGTTTATCAGAGTTGGCATTAGAAATGAAATCAATTTACAATCTCTGGTCAATTGGATAAGGTCTTAGTTTTTAATCTGATATCAATAGAATTCATGTTCTGCTCCTAATCTGACTTTACCATTAAGTATGATGTTAGCTGTAGGTTTTTTTATAGGTGACTTTTATCAGTGCAAGGAAGTTCTCCTCCATCTCTAGTATATTAGAAGTGGATGCTGTAATTTATTAAATGTTTTTCTATATCTATTGAGAAGGCTATATGGTTTTGTTTTAAGTTTGTTAATATGGCAAATTATGTGGATTAATTTTTAAAAAATATATGAAACTAATCTTGCATTCCAGGGATAAATACAACTTGGTCATGATGTATTATCATTTTCATGTACTGTTGAATTTGATTTGCTAAAATTTTATTTAGAATATTTGTATCCATGTTTTTGGAGGATATATTCTTTTGCTTATTTTTTTAATCTTGTAATGTCTTTGTCTAGTTTTGCTATCAGTGTAATCTTGGCCTTATAGTATATGCTCAAGAGTATTCCATCTTCTTTAGTTTTCTAGAAGAGTTTGTGAGAATTGGTGTTATTTTTTCTTATTATGGGATAGAATTCACCAGTCAAGACATCTGGAACTGGATTTTGTTTGGAAAAGAGTATTATCTAAAAATTCATTTTATTTAATATATAGGGCTATCCAAGTTATCTATTTCTTTTTAGAAGAGTTTTAGCAGTTTGTGTCTCTTAGAAAAAACTTGTCTATTTCATTTGAATAGTTGAATTTATGGGCATGAAGTTATAAAAATAATATTCATTTATTAATTTTTAAACACATGTGGAATATGTTATAATGTCGCCTCTCCCAATCCTTATTTTGCCATATAAAATAGAATTTTAAAAGAATATCAAAATCGTAAGAATTAGTATTTTTCTCCATTGGAAGAGATGTTAAAATTGAGGAAAGCTTCAGAATTGTGAGAAGAAAAGGAGAGTCAGACCTTGAGGAATGTCTCTAAGCAAGTCGTAAGCCCAGACATGTACTTCTACATTTCTGATAGGTTTTGTAGAACAAAATTATAAAGGCCTAGTGCCTTGCTTTCTTGGAGTAGTCTGGTGTGAATTCAAGTCCCCAGAGAAACTTCTTGAATAGCTGAATGTCAGTACATGTACGAGCTGTCTCAGATTTCTGCTTGTCCATTAGGTACATGACAGAGCATACCAAAGTTTCTCAGTGCTCAAGTGAGAGAAGGGTAAAAAAAGGGACTGAGAATGACCTGGAAGACTTGACCTGGCATCATAATTGGTATGATGAGAATAGAGTGCGCCTGAAATCAACCTAGTGATTGAAGGGTAGATAATATACCAGAAGTGAACACCAACAATCAAAGTTCCATGAAAAATGTTCATCTTGGTAAAAGTCAGTGGAGGACAGAATGCTGTCATGGACCATGCAATCCTTCTCAATTCTACAATGATAAGCAAACCGTTTGGGACTTAGATCACCCCAGGTCGGGGGACTCTAAGACAGATTGAGTATTCAAAAGAATCTGTGGAAAACAAGATGGAAACATGACTGATTATATCTTGAATTTTGAGAATGGTAGTTCAAGAGTTGGTAAAATTCAATTTTAGCGGGAAAAAGTTTAGATTTTTACATATCTGCAATTTAGTGATGTAAAACTCTCATTCAATAGACACAGAATCCAAGACAACCAAATAGTTATATTTTTGTCCTCATTTTATTTCATTTAACAATAGTATTTGATGTTCACCAATTCTTCTTTTTAAAAATCATTCTTCTTTTGCAGGGATTGTTAAACATTTTCTGTAAAGGGCCCGATAATAAGTATTTTAGGCTTTGCTTTCTATGCACTTTCTGCTGCAACTACTCAACTTTTGTGTTGTAATACAAAAACCATTCTCAGCTTAGGGGGTGTGCAAGAACAGGCAGGGTGGAAGTTTGGAGGCAAGGAGCGGAAGAAGGGTCAGATTGATTCAGAGGCTATAGTTTTGCTTACTCCTATTTTTTAAGAGTCTGTATCATACACACATTCACAATTTTCCTTCACTTTTTTGTTCTTTTTTAGCCCCTTTGCTGGCTATTCTTCCTCTATTGTATTTCTCATTGATATCAGCCCTGTTTTCTCCAGTTATAAATCTCTCCATAGGTGATCTCATTCATTCCGATAGCCTTTTACTTTATTTTGTTTTATTTTACTTTATCTTATTTTATTAAATTTTATTATTATTTTTTGGAATTTTTGTAGAGAATTTAATCATGTTCTTAAGTTTATAGGGATTTATTATCAATTTATTCAAGGAACTGCTTTTCTTTTTATTATTAATTTCTCTCTTTTCATTGTTTTTTTGCTACTTATGGTCTTTATTCCCTGTTTCTCTATGCCTTAGCATTCATTTTTTCCCATTGTGGTGAAAACACATAACAAAACTTACCCTTTTATCTATTTTTAAGTGTACAGTTCAGTAGTTTTAAATATACTCATATTGTTGTGAAATAGATTAAATAACATTAACATAGATTAAATAACATTAAATAACAACTCCCCTTTCACTTCTTGCTGCAGTCCCTGGTAATCACCATCTTACTTTTTGTTTCTATGAATATGACGATTCTGGGTATGTCATATAAGTAGAATCATGAAGTTTTTGTGATTTGTAACTGGCTTATTTCATTTAGCATAATATCTTCAAGGTTCATCCATATTGTAGAATATGATAGGATTTCTGTCCTTTTAAAGGATGAATAATTACCCACTGTATGTATATTCCACATTTTGTTTATCCATTGATGGTTATTTGGGGTTGCTTTCTCTTCTTGGCTATTGTGCGTAGTGCTGCTGTGAACACGAGAGTGCAAATGTGTCTCGTTGAGACCCTGCTTTTAATTTTTTTGGATATATACCCAGAAGTGCGATTGCTGGATCATATGGTAGTTTTGTTTTTATTATTTTGTAGAATCTCTATACTGTTCTCCATAGCAGTTGCACTATTTTACAATCCCACTGATAATGCACAAGCGTTCCAACAATTGCATGTTCTCACCAACATGTGTTATTTTTTAAAATAGTAGCCATCCTAATGGGTGTGAGGTGATATCTCATTGTGATTTTGATTTGCATTTCTATTATGATTAATGATACTGAGTATATTTTGATATGCTTGATGGTAATTTGTATATCATCTTTGGAATCTTTGGAGACATGTCTATTCATTTGAGATATGTCCTTTGCTCATTTTATAATTAGGTTGATTTTTATTGAGTTGTAGGACTTCTTTATATATTCTGGATATTAACTCTATCAGATATGTAATTTTCAAATATTTTCTCCTATTTCATAGATTGCCTTTCTTCACTGTTGGTTGTGTCCTTTGATTATATCCAGTTTTTAAGCTGGATATAATCCCATGTGTCTATTTTTGCTTTTATTGCCTGTGCTTTTGGTCTAATATCAAATAAATCATTGCCAAATTCAATGTCATGAGGTTTTTTTCCTATTATTTCTTTTAGGAATTTTATGTCTCGCATTTATCTCTTCAGTTCATTTTGAGTTAATTTTTATATGGTGTAAGATAAAGGTTCATTTTCATTCTTTTGCATGTGGACATACAGTTTTCCCAACATCATTTGTCCCTTCCCTCTTAAGTGGTCTTGGCATCCTTATTGAAGATTATTTGACTATACACATAAGTGTTTATTTCTGGACTCTCTATTCTATTGATCTATTTGTCTGTCTTTTTGCCAGAACTATACTGTTTTGATTATTGTTTTTTTAAGGCATTCATTCTCGAAGTTATATATATATATTCTTACAAAGTTTCAATCCTAAAAAGAATAGTTTTAGTTGTTTATAAATTTTCATAAATGGCAGTGTGCTATATTTTTACTATATTTATTCGTCTCTAATTTTAAGATCTCTCCATGTTGCCAAATTTGTTGCTTCTGCCTGCTGCATGGTGTTCTCTAGTATGCACCTGCCACAATTCAATTAATGATTCCTTTAGGAATAAACAATTAGTTTATCTCTAACTTCCTATTAGTGCAAACAATGTCTGGATGATAAATCTTTGTATATGTCCTCTTACAGACTTGTACAACAATATTTAAAATATACTTACCTAAGAACAGGATCATTGTATCACAGGTCAAATGCATAAAAAATTCCAGATTTCTTTTGATAATAATTAATTCATTTTACATTCCCATTGGTTGTGCATAAAAGTGCTCATATCCTTGACAGTATTTGGTATAATCCAGGTTTTTAATTGTTGTTATTTTGATCAATTTGAAGTGGTATTCTTTAAATTTTTATTTTTCTGATTATTAATGATTTTCAGCATCTTGCAATATGCTTCGGCATATCCTTTTATGAATTGCCTATTTATATCACTTGTCTATAATTTCTATTTAGTTTTCTATCATTTTACTTGTTTTTTCAGGAGCTCTTGGTATATTTCAGCTATTAATCTATTGTCAGTTATAGATATTGCAGTCTATAATCTACTTGTTTACTAGTTTACTGGGGAAATCTACTATTTCCCCAGGCTATAATCTCCTTGTTTAACTTAATCTATAGTGGTCTTTTTTTAATAGAAAATTCAAATTTCAATACAGTCCATTTGTGCTTCTTGAAGTCTTTCTTTAGCCATAGGTCATAAAGATATTCTACTACATTTTCTTCTATTAGGTCTATAAATTTACCTTTTTATATTTAGCTCAATAATTCTTCTGAATTTGACTTTGTGCATAGTATCTATCAGGTATGAGTTCAGCTTCATTTTCTCTATTGAGTGTGCCAGCTCTCCCAAGGTCATCTACATAACAATGTATTTTATTCACCTTCCTCTGTTTTTCACTTTTACCATATATCAATTTCCTATACATACATAGTTTTATTTCTGACATCTGCATTCGGTTTCAGTGATCTGCTTTTCCCTTCTGCAATATCATATTATTTTAATTATTTTGGATTTAATTTTTATTAATATTTGTTAAACTCTGTCTTTATTCTTTGCATCTGTTTTTTAAAGATGATTTAACAATTTACCAATCATTATTTTTTATTTAAACATAATTTTTCAAATTTCCCTAAACTTTTTTTGAGATTCTGAGTAAATCTCATTGAATTTAATTTGCAGTGAATTGACTTCTTTACAATATATATTAATCTTATTTATAAGCATATATATTTCTCTTTTCTGATGTCATATTTTTTATCCTTTATTTAAAATTCTTCTGTAATAATCTTATGCATTCTTTGTTAATTTAACTCAAATTCTTTATAAATTTGTTGATGTAAGAATAGGTCGCTATTTTTTCTTTTATATTTCTATGTTTATTGGAGACATAAAGAATGCTATTTGTTTGCATAAGATGACTAGTCTATTGAATACTCTCATTAGTTCTATTAACTTTCTAGTGATTCTTTTGGGTTTTCTGGGTAGATGATTTTATCCTCTGGAAAGAAGGACAGTTTTACATGTTCATTTCAACATTTACCGCATTTATGCATTTTTCTTTTCTTTTTAGGAATATCTGAGTAATGGGCCTGAAACTTATCAGTTGTATCAGGATATAATCAGGAGACAGAAACCATAAAGTAATTTGAAGAAGAGACAATTAATATAAATAATTATTAACGGGATTGGAGTAACAAAAGACTGATGAGTGCGGAGCAAAATATTCTAGAGAATAGAGGAATAGCAGATACAGGAAACAACCACTACCCTTAGGGATAAGAAAGAATAACGTAAGGAAGGAAAAAATCTAGAAGATTACTTTTACCTCAGGACTGAGATCCAGACTTCACTGGTAAGAGTGCAACCATGGATCACTGGCAGAGATGTTTGCTGAGGCTACAAGGCCACCCCAGAAGGTTCTGGGCAGGTTCTAGGGGAAACCATGCAGAGGGAGGTGCCATGTTGGCAGTGTTTGCTGGGAAGCCACTCTCTAAGATGTTAGGGGTAGCTGACCTGGAGAGGTGCTGTCTCATAGAATTCTCTGTGAAGCTGCCCCTATGGTATGTCTGGCAAAACTTTTAATGGGAAGTACTGGGCTAGCTGGATTCTGCTGTGCAGCTACCCAAGAGGGTGCCTGGAGAAGTTATTTATAGTCGGTGTCATGCTTGTGGCTCGTCACTAAAAAGCCTCCAGAGAGGAAGCTGGTAGAGGTGTCTGTGGGGACTTGCTATGTGTTACTGCCTGGTGGGTGCTGCTGGAACCACGGGCTGCAGACACCACACATGCTGCAGGAGCCTGGTACTGCAGAAGCCTGGTACTGCAGAAGTGGTGCTACCTGTGCTGCAGGAGCCTGTCTAGAGAAACACACCAGAATCAGGAAGAAAAACCCCTCCTCCTTCCAGTGTGCCCTCAGCACCTTCTACTGACAAAGCCTAATACCATGTGGGCTGCAAAAGAAACATATTTACAGGGTGTTATGGGTGGAATTGTGGCCCCTACAGATTCCTACATTGAAGCCCTAACTTCCAGTACCTCAGAATGTGACTTTGAGTTGTGGTCTCTAAAGAGGTAATTAAGGTTAAATAAGATCATTATAGTAGGTGTTGACTGGTGTTCTTATAAAAAGAGATTAGGACACAGACACACACAGAGGAAAGGCCAACTAAAGACACAGAGAGTAGTCTGTCCGCAAGCCACGGAGAGAGGTCTCAGACTAAAATCAATCCTGCTGACACCTTGATCTTGGACTTCTAGCCTCTAGGATTGTGAGAAAATAAATTCTGTTGTTTAAGCCATCTAGTCTGTAGTACATTGTCATAGCAGCCCTGGAAAACTAATACACAGGTTCTATTTCTCTTTCTGAGTAGTGGGTAGAGTGCATTTGAAGCTGAGTGAGACATTACAAATTGGTAACTGACACATCAAGTTTATAAACTTAGAAAGTTAAAAAATTCTCTGAACCTGTTTTCTTATCTGTTAACATGGAATTCTTGACAGAATTGAAGGCTCTTTTCAAACTTTTAAAAGTTACTTCCATTTTCTCCCTGACTATCAACCACATACACAAAGACTTTCTTATTCATAGAAGTATTTTCAGGTAGAGCCAAATATTTGGAATCAGAAAAACTTGCCCGTTTTGGCACTTACAGGCTCTGTGACCTTAGCTAAGTTGCTTAACTCTCTGAACCTCACTTTCTCCATACAGAAAATGTGGGTTATCCTAGTACTTCCCTTATAGTGATGTTGTAAGGATGAAGTGAGAGGAAAAAATATATATGACACTTAGCTCTGTGTTTGGCACACAATTAGTGCTGGGTAAATTGCAGAATATTATTATCTTTGTAATGCCAATATCTAACAGAATGACTCTACATAGTCTGTGAAATATGTATTTGTTGCTGAACAAACTGAACTGAACAGATTTTCAATGGGAGAACTTCAGACGTAACTGGTTCTCTCTCTCTCTCTCTCTCTCTGGTATAGCATGTTTACACATAGTAAATATCTACTTAGCACCTTTCAAAATCATAGAAATGTCCCTGATTACTTGTAGTGAATTAGGTGTGGACGGCCACACAGGAGCATATTACCAGTCTAGTGTTATAGGGGATAATAGATCTCACTGAATAGCCAGGGGGAAAACAAAACAAGACAAAACAAAAACAATCTCAAAAATGACTTAAAAGGTCATCCCTGAAGAATGAAAAGTTGGAGAAAATAGTTATTTTAAATACTAGAAAAAGGAACTAGCAGCAAAAAACAGGAAACCCATCAAGCCTCAACTTGTTTTCAGAAAATTCCTAATTAAATCACGATGACTAAATCTGACAGGTACAAAACAAAATCTGATTTTAATGACTATCAACTTCCTGGCTTTTGGGGTGACTTTAATATGGGCTCCCCCACTGTTTCATATTGCAGAATATTTCTCCTTAAGATAACATGGCAGAAATCAATAATTTTATTTTAAATCTTACATCAGAAACAAGGTCAGCCAAGGTCATATATCTTCAATAAAGTCATTGTTTCAAGCTGAACTTGTGTATAATAGCTGAGGCATGAACAAACATAAGACTTCAATACCAGAGAAGGAGGAAAACATGCAATTCTATGGTGAGATTTCTAACGCTGAATGAACAGAACTAATGTTTTTAAAATGAAAAATCTGATTTTTAATTTTTGCTCTCAAGGTATAGACAATCACACACATACAATTACAAGATTTACTGCTTAATATCCTCTTAACCACTGAAAGTAATTCTGTTTATGTTAGAAAAAAGAAGCCAAGTAGAAAGGTCATTATGTTGTGTCTGCAGCTCTCGCTCCTAATATGTGAGTCTCATTTATAAGTAGAGGAAAAAAATCAATAATCCTTTTAAGTTACCTTGGATTCCAAGTGGAAAATGCTTTAACCCACTGTACTGTGGTGACTTAGAGCCTCTGTGAGATATTATGCAATGTTGTTTCACCAAGGATCCCAGCTCACTTCAATAGCTTTTAATTGCATTGTTGAATCTGTCTTGGCTGGTGAAGAAAATAAATGCTGTCACTGCTTCCTGAAAGCTTAACTCTTTTATTCATCAATTGTTTGTGATCATCTTCCTGAAAGTTAACTTTGTTTTTATATAAGTTACCTGAAAGATTGAAGTAGTTTCACAAACACATTTCCAGCAGCCCCAGAACAAAAACCTTTAAGCTTTTAATTTACTTATGTTCAACTAATATTTACTAAGTACCAACTGTGTATAAGGTCCTACATACTATGTGAAGCAGCTGACAAGAAATGAGTAAGACAGTTTTTGTTTTCAAGAAGCTTTAATTAGCCGGAAAGAATGAGTTGAGAATCTTAATATCTACAATTCGAAGTTCTATATAAATTACCATGTAAAAAGAGAAAAAAAACTTTGTCCAAAGTACAAAGGTTCAAAGGATCTCTGTCCCACACACATAAAATTAAAGGGAAGACAAAAGGTTTATTGTCCTTGAAGAATGGATGAAAATTTGAAACAAAGAGTTGGAGAGTTTGCCATGTGGAAACAAGTGAATTGATGAGCAAAAGTGAAGACAAGATAAATACCAAACCTTTCCCAAGCTGAAGCCCAAGCATTAAAAGCAGATGAATTTGAAAGCAGGTAGAATCTAGGTTGTGAACATGTTGCTTCTCTGACAAAATTAGTAACATGATCAAAGTCAAAGGCTGGAAGGAAGATTATTCTGGTAGTAAAGTAAGATTACTCTGGTCAGTAGATATTAAGAAGAAAAAACAGACACAAATAAAGACACAAGCTATATTAGATTAGACATCAGATGCTTTAGAAGCATATAGTAAGCATATTGTATGTTGATTAGTTAAAGATATTCCTAATCTAGAACAAATTCTGACTTTACGTCTCAAGGGTATGGATTCTGATGCCGTTTCTTCTATGAATTGTAAGAGCTTGGTAAGAATGAATTAATGAATAAATGATTGAATAAATAAATGCCAGTTATGTTCAGACACTGTGCTGGACACTATGTATATCATCACTAATATCTACAGTGATTCTTTAGATAGGCATCAATAACTTCATTTTACAGATGAAGAATTAAGACAAAGAGTGTGTAGGTAACTTACCAAATGTCAGAGAATCGATAAACAGCAGAGTTGAAATTTGAGCCAAATAATTCTGACCAAAGCCTATGCTCATCCAACTCTAGGTTTGAATAATTCTCTCCTTGCCTTAGCTCTATAACTTTTTACATATCACTCAATATCTTAGTTTCCTTAGTAATAAATCTAGATAACTTTAAACCTACTGGGTTTTCAAAATTAGATTGAAATGTCTATCATAGTTAGTGTTCCTTAAACTTACTTTTTAAAGGATGATGAAATTAAAAAGAACATAAAAAAAATCTATAAAACTTGTTAAATGACTGTTCTTTGTCTCCAAAGTAAATGCTACTATTTGCAAGTGATTAAACAAAACAAAACAAAACAAAACAAAAAACCCCACGACTTTCATCCTAGTTCTTGTAGCCTCTCCATAACCCATTTCTAGTTCATATTATTTTATTATCTCATATTCTTTTTAATTTTTCTACCTCATGCTGTATGTTACATTCTTAAATATGAATATGTGAGTGTTCTGAGCATATGTAGTATAAGCACACTCAAAGTGCTTCATTAATATAACATTAATATAACATATATTTCTCCATCGGTGAAAGATTAGGTGACACTGAATTTATTTCCCTTCCCATTTATTTGGTTCCCATATGCTTTGAAAATAGGACAAGCGAGGTAGGTGAGAATGTTTCTAGATGGTTCTGATAGAAAATTAGATGCACACTAGGAGCAATGTATTAAATGTATACATATCAAAAAAGATTTATATTTAAAATGTATTGTTCATTAAAAAGTAAAAAAGAATAAAATATACAACAAAACTAATTTATATAAATTAAAAATATATGTGCACCAAAAGCATGCATTTTGAATAAACATATACCAACAAAAACCATGTTAAATTCATTAGAATATTTGCCTGTGGTAGGAGGAGAAAAGGCATTGACTATGGGAATATAATGGAATTATACAGCAACTGTGGGTTTGTGTGGGCCAGTGCTGATAATGCGCCATGAAATGAATGCTATAATATAAAAGAAAAATGCCAAATATTTGTTAACCCTCTGCATTGGAGTCCTTTAAAAACTAGTAGAAGAATGGAGTTCTCATGAACCTTCAAAGAGGAGGAAATCCAAGTTTGGGTCAAAGAAATTATCCTACATCAAAAGGAGGGAAGTATTGAAAAAGGTAATGTTTAATGACACAAGGATAAACAAGAAATGAAAGCATGGTGGGTTAAGGGTGTAAAGCTGCTTCTTGGCAGTCTCCATAGAACCTTGCAAGTTTTTTTGAATTCTCAAATCTACTTCCTAACGCCGACTTTACCCCCGGAGACAGGGTTTAGGAAGAGAACAGTGACTTTTGGAATCAAGAATTGCTGGATTTAAATTCTAAACTCTATCACTTATTAGTTGTGAAGACTAGGACATGGTACTCAATCTTTTTAAACCTGAGCATCTTCATACATAAAATAGCTTCTTTACTATGCTGAAGTGAGAAATAAATGAGTAAAATACTTAAGTGCCTAGCTGGGTTCATAGTAAGCACACTGTCAATTGTAGATTTTACATGCTTTGTCTTTTCCTGGCATCGCCACTATGAATTTACTCAATGAACATTGAATGAGATGCTATTTTGGTTTACGCACTGTATATACAAAAATGGAGAAGACACACCTACATTTTCAAAATAATTGTAATTCAATAGAGAAAACAGAGTTAAACAGAAAATTATATTATAAGATGAGAAAAAATTTAATGATAAGGCATATAGCGAGTGGTTGAGGGACACAGAGGAGGGAACTCAGAATCAACATTTCTTGGAAGAGAAGATAACTTCAGTACTGTCATGTAGATTTAGTAAGAGACAATTAGGATGCAAAGTTCCAGAAGAATCCTTTTGTGTGAAGAAAATTGCTAAACCATAATTCATGGTCATTCCAAAGATTAGAACTGATAAATGAGTCTTTTAGTTGGTTCTTCATTGTAAAATTTTATTTTCTAATAAATAAATCTTTAGTTCCTGAAATATATAGCAATGTGATAAAACTGCCTACATGACTCCCCAAAGTGACACATTTCATGGCATTTTTCTTTTATATTTTACTTATTTCACTTTGCTTTGCTAGGATACTCAATTGGCCAGTGTGGGGCTAATCTCATTTTCTATCAGGTTAAGGAGACTTCTTTTAAGAGCCTTGAAATTCTGGGAACTATTTTTCTAAACTCTGATTTAATCCATATATATTTGTTCAGTGTTTGTGTTTCATGCTGCTTTTTGTTAAGTTAGTATTATTTTAAACACTTGTATAGTGTATGTATTTACATGTATGTATACATATGTATATATATATCCGTGTGTGTATAAATACATATGTATATATATATTCATATACATTTTTTTCCCTTAAAAAGAGAAAATAAGAAGGGTTATGTTTGGACAGGGCATTATAAACCCAATACATGATAGTGATGTTGAAAATGTTTTTCCCTTACAACTTCTACTGAAATGGCAAGACTTTCTTAAAACAACACTTGGTGTTTGTTTTTAAAACAAACCCATGGGTTTACTTTGTAAAAATTCATGAATTTTTTTATTCATCTCATATCCTTTTCAGAGTTGCTCCATGCCAAAGAAAATATGATTAGGGGAGCTCAGGAAGAGTTTTGGTCAGCAATAAGACATGATAGATATATCTTGTTGGGGATTCAAAAGGCAGAATGGGAATATTTTCACGGACACTCTTGGGTGGTGGTGGGGGAGTAAGTTATAACTCCTAAACTCTTGTCAAATGATAACT